>NC_087548.1:82670976-82765976 GCF_963921805.1 Phalacrocorax carbo
AATTCTGTTTTCAGCAGTGAAACTTATTGCCACCAGTATCACAGACGGAAGACTCCTAAAGGTTAAGAGACAAAAAGTGCCCCACAGACTGAAGTTCAGGCAACTGTGCTCTTGGAAGAAGGGGCAGACAGGGGCTTCAGTAGTTTTCAGGGGTTTGAAGTGAGGATTATTAAATGCAACTGTGCATAAAAATACAATTAAAAGGCTCCAAAAATGCAGGTGTTTTGGGGGAGATGTCCATGTCTAAGAAGGTGCTGCCAGAGTGCTTTGTCTTGCAATTTGGAGTAAATATCATAGAAGTTTTTTTATTCTTATATTGTGGATATCAGTATTTCTAATTAAGAAGCCCCAGAGCTTTTTGTTTCATTCAGTTAAATACTCCAGGGAAGTCTGGTTGTGAAGTTTAGTAGAATTGAAGTCATGTGCAGAGTTTTCTTGCAGAGTAAAGTATTTGGCCCTGCAAACACTTGTAGCAGCCCTGGCTTCAGAGGATCCCTGCAGGGATGTAAGGCTGTTTTTTTCAGATCTAGAGTAAAAGCAAACAAACTGCCCTTTGAAATCTCTATAGTAAAGTGAAATGAAATGTATTCCATACTCACAAGTCCCAGCAGGCATAACTGGGACTTAGCAGACTCTTACAGGTAGTTTCCTCATTCAGATCAAGGTACAAAGCATGTGAAGATGGAGTTAGTCCTTGATTCTAGACATGCTTCCTAGAAATCAACAGAATTGGGGTTCCTTGGGGCAAAATCACTATACTGCTGCCTTTTTCAGGCTGTTTATTCTATAATTATGTTACTGCTGCTAATAAACACAATTAGCAGGTGATACTGTTATGATTTCAGTATTATCATGTATTATCAGGACAACTGAAAAGTGGGTCTCGTAAAAGGAATATAAATTTCATGTTGCACTCCACTTTAATTAGTTTTTAATCTAGAACAGCGGTGCCATCTTTTGTAAGGACAGTTTTGACACAAAAGCAAAAAAGTCTTTAAAAGTGGGAATTATGCCATCTTCACCATCTCTTTAAAACAAACGCAGAGGGAAGCTATTTTCAAAATCATTTATGAAGGGTGATAAACTCTGCTTAAACTTGCTTATTGCAAGAAATTATTCCCAGGCAGGTAGGTAAAATAGTAGAATAGTAAAATGGTCTTTGTTTTTTTTTTTTATTCAAGAGTGTCCTCCCGTTAATCTGCTCTATAAACAGGAGGCAACCAGAGTAACGGGTCACTAATAATAATAAGCCACCTGACAGTCACTGTATTAAAATCAGTCAATAGTAATCAGAATTATGATGAAAGGGGGAAAAATCTATTTTCTCTTATCTCTCATAATTGAGTTTGATCCTTACCTTGATGAAATTATATTGGAACACATTGTTTAAGTTGCTTAACCTTTTTGCTCCTAGATTGAGTCCTGTTTGGTGACCTTGCTTTAAAACAGAGAGAGTTCATGTTAACAAATACGGAGGTCAGCCAGCCCAAAGAACATTATTTGTGTTTTAACAGTTTAATAACAAGGTGAAGTGGAGCACTCCAGAGGATGGCTATAATAGCTTTATTGCTTTTTTGTTATTAAGACCTCTTAAGATAATTGTTTTCAAAATTATAATACGAGCTTTTAAGAACTTCTAGTCTGAGCGCTGATTTATGCTGTCCGTGATTCCATTTCTGCTCTGTTTCACACTGTGTTAATTTTCATTAAGTTCATTATGTTTGAGACCTCTTAAGGGATTTATTTAAAATTCATCTCTTGATTAGACACATACTGTATACTTTTACTGCTGTAACAATATCTATTTTTTTCCCAAAGATAACAAGATCTGAGTTATGGCTGTAATGCTATTCCACAGAGTGCCTATATCAAGTCTCTAAGCGATATTAATATGTTGCTGTAATTATTTTTTGATGCATGTAAAACATATAGGATTTGATGAGAAAAGATATGTTTAACATAAGTGGGTTAGTGAAGTAAATCCCAGCCACACATTTTATATTGCATGCTTCTTTTAGGTACTATAAAAGATTAGATAAACTTAAAATAGGAATTCAATATAATTTTAAAGGATTTAGTAAAGTCAGTTCATCAGAATAACACATGTAGTTGTTTAATTTACAAAACAGCAATTTGCAGACTGGAATAAAGCTTTTCCTAAAGCCATTAAATTTCTGCCTGACTTTAATAGTCTTTAAAATAAAAGACAGCTACACAATAGATATTTCTTACTTGATAATACAAGAGTGTGTCATTATTATTATTACCTACTGGTAAAATGTATATTGGATTCATTATCAATAACTATGGTTTATGTTTTATATATGTAGATGTAAAACATGTCTGATGGAACGAAAATCTAACAACCGGGACACATTTTCAATGTTACAGGCTGTAATAGTTTCTCTCCTAGGATTAGGAATTAGCAAAATTAATGCAATGTATTGTGTGTGGATAAAATCCAGCTTAATTTTAGAGAAAGGAAAAAAAAATAAAAAGATGGATAGCTTGAGCTATATTTTTTATTTTTTCAGAGTTTTAAAAGTGCATGTTTTCTTCTTAGGCTGAAGACGTATTCTTGTTACAGTTTCTGTCTTTTAGCCTCAGCTCCTCTCATGGTTATTTGATGTGCTGCTTGACGCTTCATTGATTGTGAACAGGAGAGGCCTTGTAAATGCACATAGCCTTGACGTCCAGAAGAACAGGTCTCTGAGCTCAGTTATTCCCATTCAGCACCATGTTCTCACCTTTAAAAGACTATTTTGTCATCGTTATGTTGTATTACTGTGAACTTCTTTGTACGAAGCAATTCAATGTGTTTGATACTTAAAGATATTTAAAATAATTTAAAGATTTTTTTAATTAATTAATTAGCTGTAAAACATTTAAATGAAAGGCCTTGTGAGTCTCTGTTTCAGCTGTTATTACCTTCTCCCTCATTACATGTTCGCTCTAAGGGTTTTTGTCATAAATGAAAGTTCTAGAAACTTCTGGTTTGTAACCCAGATGGGTTACTGAAATAGAGTGAAATACTGTTACCTTCTAAGCCTCCTTGCTCAATGTTTTGTAGAGTTAACTATGGGTTTTTTTGTTTTGTTAAGTAACGTGGTGGTTTTAACAAATATATGTATGAAATTTACAAGGAAGGAGCATGAACCTCCATGAGTAATTTTGTACTGAAAAACTGACATATGCACAAATTATTCTCATCCATTGAAGTACTTACTCTGTAAGGCTTGTACAACTTCTATGTAATTAATTTTTTAAATTTTAATTCTAAGATAAAGTGCTTACTTTTTAATAATCTATTCAGAAAGATAAGAGAGGTTTAAGACAGGTATTAAAGAACTGGATTACAGAGTTGCCCCTTTTTTTGGCTTGCACAGTACAGTGGTGCCTTCCACATTGTGAAAATAGCAAGTCACGCGTAGGCTGAAACCAGTTACTGCGACAGCATTTTGTTTGGTTTGTTGAGTTAAGGTCTTCGTGTACTGCTTAGGATGTGCAAATACTAGTAAAGTTCACTCATCTTTACCTTACTCCAGGGCAGATTCTCTTGTGGCAGTTTTGAATTATTCTTCAGGCATGAAGCTTCCTAATGAAGATTAATTTGAACAGTTAAGATTCTGCCCTCTGTATTTCTTCAGGTGTCAGTACACCTTCAAATGCATACAGGAGGTTGTCCTCAACAAAAATGGTTCCAAGTTAATGTAAGTTAATTTTCTGCAGCAGCGGTTTGTGTGACCTGTACTGCATGCAACTGAAACAGAAAGCCCAAGACCGGAGCATCAATGTTCATTTTTGATGGGTACCTATTAGTTGCTCTCTATGGCTGTTTCCTTGGCTCTGTACTGTTTTTCTAAGAATTTGACATGTTCGCCTGGGGTGCGATGACATTATTATTTTTTTTAAAGAAAAGGATGTTTCTGTAATTCATAATTAAGTAGACTTTTAAAAAAGTAATTTTGTACAGTGTTTAACACTGCATACTTTTAATTGAAAGGCTAACAGACTTTCAGAGACTTCGCCACAACAGTATACCTTTGGGTTATTGCACTAGTATCTGGTAAGACACTGATGGACTACAGAGTTATTGAAAAACTAGTGTGAGATGAGACTTTAACGGTTAAAATGAGAAGCTGAACAGCGACCTTTCAGGGCCGCTTTTCCATAGCTGTAAGCAGGACACATTGCCTAGAGAGCATCTGAGTTCTGTGGCTGGGATAGTGTTTTTACTTGGTAACGTGGCTTTACCACAGCTTTCTCCTTTCAGTGGGAGCAGGCTCAGTGGTAGAGCATCCTCATTCATTTACCTGCAGCCTTGGGAACTTCATAGACACATGCAAAATAGAGCTCTGAAATAATTTTAAACCGGGAAAAAAATATGAATCCTCCTTATTTCTGGGCACCTCTGATCCAAATCTGACCTTTACTGCTTTGCTACAAAGAGATTTTTGAAAGACAAAGTGCAGAGACATTCAAGTGATGATATCTGTGTTCAGAGACGGAATCTCTAGTAGCTGCTCTTTCTGTGAATTTTTATTTGGAGTGGCACTATACTTATAGCCATAAGTCTTCAGTTGTGGCTGACACTGTGAAATAACTTCTTGTTCATGATAATGTAAATAGAAAAAAATATGTAATATTAATTTTGTCATGAGAAACTGTTAAAGGATATATTAGTTTATAAAAAGCAGTGATTTTTCAAAACTTTTCCTTTTTCAAAAGTTCTTATCATTGTGAGTCATCCTTTTGTTTTCTTATACAGCAAGTCAAGCTTCTGGAATCTGGCCTGTTACCAGAAATACTGTTTCGGTCTGCTTCGTCACTACAGACCTATGCCACTGTCTCCACTGCAGGATCTGTTTATGGTTTTTAAGTAGCAAAGGTGAAACCAAAACTGACCTTCTGAGCCTTGGAGGTGGTCCCTCCCCTATCCTACCTGCCACCCATTTTTGGATACAGCCATCTGGTTTGGGAGCAGATTGAGAGTTACAGTCCGTATGAAGAGGTGTTGGACGTGCACAGTGACTTCTACACCAAGAGATTAGGAGTGTGCATATGTCATGGAAATATTAATGAGGAAGGTTATCCTTTTTCTTCATTAGCGTGTATATTTCAGTAACAAGCACACAGAAAGACTGTAATAGGTTGCAGATGGCAAACAGAAAAGTATATAACTCTAGCATGGTGAAAGCTTGAATTTTTTTTTTCAAGATGGCTCTATGTAGCTGAAAACCTGATAAACCCAGAAACTTCGGCAATTATAAATGAAACTGCTTTTGAATGTCTTTTTCATCCATTTCCCGTTTGTGTTTTTTTTTTCCTCATCTGACTCTTCCCCAGTGTCTTCCTATCCAGAAATGTCAAGGAAAGGTGTACTCTTACTTTATTTGCTGTAGTCTAAGCCCCTTAGTTAAATTATAACACTAATTAAGTCTTATCCCAGAGGGAGAAATATTGGACTGGATGGTTAAACCAGTGCTGTAGCTGCTTCGTGCCACAGGAGTGCTGCACAGCAGCCAGTGGAGAAGTGAGAACTGCAACCTTAGTGTTTGTTCTCAAATAAGTATAAAATTCGTGACACTCATGCTACTAAATCCTCTACCTGGAGAGAAGGTATTTACCTGTGTTCTCTTCTCTGCTGTTTATGATCAGGAGGGTGACTTTTAGGGATTAAAATTAATGAAGATGCACCTCTACATTAATCAGATATGTGTTGCACAACACAAATTCAGATATTAGTTTGAAATATGTTGTCATTATGGGCTGGAGCTAGGTTGGAAGAACAGCCAATTCCTTCCTCTTCCATCACCTCCAGAATTATTTAATACTACAAAGTTTGAAGTCTTGAATTTACACTGGAGACCTTTAGAATTAGAGGAACAAAAAGGGATCTTTAAACCTGATGGTTATATTTTTATATTGTTAGCCTGATGTATCTGGAAATTTATCTCTCAGTACGTGTTCATTCTCAGTGCTGTGTCTGCACTTTGTATTTCACTCTGTATTTCACATTTTATGGGGCAAGTAGAATATTAAAATTCGTAGCAAAATCCATTGCCTGTCTTCTCTGAGGAATGCCAGTATGCAGGCGTGTCCAATTATTTGATTTTTAAGTTTTCAGCTGTGTGAGGGCTTTATCACTTAGGTTAGCACAGTCATTCTCTCTTTGCCTTTGCCCATTTTGGTTCCTGTCTTTCTTAACTGCGGTGGTTTGTTTCCTTCTCAAACAGATGCGTAAAGCCATAGCGTGCCTACCTGTCCTTTTGTGGCTGACTTGATATGTAGATGGGATTTTCCTATTTCTACCTTGGTTTTGGAACGTTGTGGCAGAAAGGATGCTGAACAAAATGTTTAGGCTGTGGTTAGTCTCATTATCAGAACAGCAAAACTAGGGCTTGAAAAGATTAAATGAACTCATAGACATCAGTACAGGGATTAGATCACATTAGTATTATTCTGTAGAATATGAACAACCGCTTTGTAGTTCTTTTCCAATTTAATTGGTATGGAGTTTTTGAGCCTCTATCTTGAAAGTCCCCTGAAGTATGTCATATCTGCAAGGATGTTGACCATCCTGATATGGTGCTCTTTCACCATCTTTTCATGAGACATTGCACCTTGTGTCAGTCATTAATTATTTATTGACTCAGAAAGGGAGAGGGGTGGATTTTAGCATCCAGCATTTAGCACCCACTTATATGATGTAAGACCTGGTCTTAACTGGGCTGAGCAGGGCATCAGTCTTGAGTCTTCAGGGGAGTTAACTGACTTAATGGTGTGCGGAGCAGATAAGAAAGTAATGGGAGAGGGTCAGCATGTTTGCCTTTCACTTTTAAAAGATACTGGTTTTGTCTTGATGGGTGATACAGAAGAACTGATATCTCACTCACTCTTTCAGTCTCTTTCTCCCAAACATATGTACAGATGTAAAAGGCCACATATGTACAAAAAGGATGGGAAAAAATGTTTCTGAAATTATTAAAGAATTGATTCTTCCCAGGCAGATGACTACTGTAAGGTGAATGACTCTCATTTTACTCACAAATTTCACGTGGGACCTTGAAACCTTCCCAATGAAATGACACTGGAACCAAAACATTTCCTTTAAAGCTTTTGTTCATCAAATATCTCTTTCAAATGAAATATTTCATTAAAAGCATTAAATCAATTACTTTCAGTGTATTTTTAATGCTCACTTAAACTTTGAGTTTTGTATCACCACCTATTATTATTAGTTATGACTTCCTTATGAGTAAAGTGTATTGACTTGAAATGTACTTAGAGGGTCTGTTTTCCCTTATGAGAGAGTAGAAGGTATTTCTCTGGGGTTAGAACATTTGAAAATGAATCGCAGAGATATTACTTTGCAAAAGTTATCAGTTAGGGGTAGGAAGCCTTTATCAATAAGTTAATTTCCACATATACTAATTTCCTCTAAAAAGGTCATTCCGCAGCCAGATTCACTCACATGAGAGCACTTCACTCTGAGCTCTGTGAATTTCATTGTTACAAAAGCGGGCAATGAAGATAAAGGCTTTGGTTCCCGTGTTGCTATTTAATCTCTACAGGGATTTATTTTGTCTATTTTGTCTTATTCTACTAATTTTGCTCTATGTTTATATGCAATCATATATGTATGTGCTTTAAGCCTACCCTGAAGGACTGAAAATCCTGACCTTGGGTATCTATGCTGAATTTCCCACTTTTTGCCATGAGGGTCTCACTTTTGGTTATTACAAGCCATCTTTTGAAAGGGTTGACTATCTACAAAGAAAGCATGTAGCTGGATTAATCTAGAGATGAGGTATGCTCTAAATACTTTCTTCACTTCATTCATGTTACCCACCGTCATATACTTGCATGAATAAAGAAGTGACAATCCCAAAAGAAATCAATGTGAAAGCAGAGATATCTTTGCTGAGTTTGGAGGGGTGAAAATCCCTCAGTGGTTTGTGCAGGAACTGAGCTGGTCTGCAGAGTAATCTCATCACCAAGCAGACTGAATTAATGACATTATCCAGGCTGCGTAATAAAAAAACTATGAGTTAGCAACAAAAGAAAATTAAATTTCTGAGCTCTTTGTGTTGCCGTTCTTCAAAACATATATGTTTTAGAAGGTTTACTTGCAAGTTGCTAGTATGGTCCCATGTGATTACAGGACTTCAGATGTTCTCCAAGAGCGCACTTCCAGTTTAACTTAATCCAAAAGAAGCCTGGCACACATGCTGTAAGAGCACTCACAATAACTTGGAGCCAACTTGCTAGGGTTAGATATACTGATGCTGAGATTTGCTTCCGAACTGCATTTTTGAGCTGAAGCAAACTAGTAGTGTAGACGAACCCATGACATCCCAAACTGGTTTGCACCAAACAGATACTAACCATTCCTACCCTTTAAAACCTTGAGTTGTTGAAGATAAATAAATAGGCAATGCTACTACTGTTGCACACGAACAGTAGCACCTCAGTGTATCTCTACATGAAAGCTTATTTTATTATCACTTAAGGAAGTCATTATCCTTTTATGAGTGCTTACATGCTGCTTTACAAATATGTCACCACAGTTACATTATAAAAGCAGCATTATTTTTGCCAGTGGCATTTTATGAAGCAGGGAAAGTAGTTTGAAAGTAACTTTAAAAAATGCCTTTGCATTTTTTTACTCTGGAGGAATAGAACTAATAATCTTTTCCCACAATAAAGTTAGATTTTTTTAATAAAGTTTTCTTTTCTAACTAACATATACCATCTGTAAATCATTAAAATACAGTATGCATAATAAATACCTTAGTTTAATTGTACAAACAAGGAAGTTGCAGATCATCTTTATTAGATCGGTATTTAATATGGACTAAAGTAAAACTTACTTTTTATACTGCTTGTGCTTTTATTTGCTGCTTAGTCTAGGTAACCTTGTTGGAGGTGTCTCCAACATCCCCATTACTTAAATTACATGAGTCTAATGCCTATTTTTTACCAGTGAAAATAGGTACTAAGATTTCATCTATTAATAGAAGATATATTGATCAAATAAAGAAAGGTGACAATTATTTTCTCTTTCAGGAAAATGCATTGATAACTTTGAGCACTGTGTTTTGATGACCCTTCTTTAAAGAATCATTCATTTCAAATTTTACAAAGAATAGTAATTCATTTTCTTTACCTGACTTCTCAGTAACTTCCAGAAGATTAAAAGGCTAATGTTATCATGCTACCATGATAGACAGTTTTGACTGTCATTTTTGTGGGTTATATTTTGTTTTTGTTTTGTTTGCAGGTTTTTTTTGTAAAGGAAAAATCTCCTTCCTCATAAATCACAGGTAATTTACTAAAATTGTATTATATTTTATAATGTGAAAGCCATAATGTAAATTGCACTGGATTTAATAACCTAGATTTCCTGTGAAATTTAAAAGGTGGTAAATGACATATATTTCTCTATACATCGCATCTTTGCTTTAGAAATCGTAATGTGGTTTTAGAAAGTACAGTATATGGTGCCATTTATAAAATACCAAAATACTTATCCTTATGTATAAAACAATACAATGGAGATTAAGCTATTCTGAACTCCTCAAATCTGTTATGTTTTCACTATAGATCACTGGCTTTCCACTCAGTTTAGCAAAGGTGTAGATAAATAACACTATAAACAATTTTTTACAAAGTTTTAGCAAATATTAATTTTAAAAATATATGGTCATTTTCAAATTACCACAATGTATTTTGCAGTTTGTACTGTTGAGTGCTTAGAAATCCTAGAAAAAGTCAAATGTATACCTCTATATAAAAGTACAAGTAACAATCCAACAGAAAAAACTGGAAAATGGTTTACTAAATAGCTCAAAATATTATGCAAATTTAACTATCACAATCAATTAATAAACTAAACAGTGCTGAACTAAGCCTTCCAAACATTAAAAAACCTCAAACCTAGCCAATACCTAGCACCAAAATCATAACTATGTCAGATATCTCCTTGCATATGCATTTATAACAGTAATTTCTCAGGTAATGTAGTGTGACTCTCTACATAAATGTTTTTGTCCTTGTAAAAACCACATAATTTAGGAACGAAAAATACTATTTATTTATGTAAGACTGTGCTTTCAGTGAATTACTGATGTTTGTGCATCATGTTTTAGCAAGTTGGAGTAGCAAGGTTAGTAATTTAGAATTTTACTCTGAAACTTCAAAGAAGACTCTTGCAGGTCAAAGGCCTTTTTACACTTTACAATTGAAATTGAGCGAAATGTCCTTTCTTTCAGCAGATAATGAGAATTTGTATAGACGTGGATGCAGTACGATCTTCTCTCTTCTTCCGTGTCCCTCCTTGCATGATCAAATCCAGATCAACTAGGCAGAAATTGAGATACCCTTGTTGACTTTACGAAGGCTGGGATGCAGGAGCTTAGTAATTACAAATCAACAGTCACTAGATTTTGAGGAAAGTCTGAGCCTTTCTTGAGTCCTTTGAAAATCTTCCTATTTAGAACTCAATGTGGCCTTGAGCAAAACACGTTTAACAGTCCCATAATGACATTTCTTTGCATCTTCACAGAAAGACCGACCTGTTTACTAATACTGAACTCCATGCTGCAGCGGTGCAGCTCGTGTCAGATCTGCATGTGAAAACTGGGATGAGGCTGCTCAGAGGGGCACAGCTTTGAAAATGGGTTAGATTCAGTCAGCAAGTATTTGATAACCTGAAAGCAATGATGATACAGAAATTTTTCAAAGCAAAAGTGCATATGTTAATACCGTTCTAGATATCCTTAGGGTTGTGTAGCTAATTGCATAGCTTTTTTAGAACACTACTTACTCTTCTAATCAATATCCAATTAGCAATTGCCATAGCAACTGTAAAATATAGGATATCCTGATATGTAAGGTATGTTAACTTCTAAGATAGAAAACACCAGTGGGAAATACAAAGATGACAGAAGAAAATTTGTAACTTTTCCCTTAGTGTTTTAAGGGGAAGGAATTGATATTGCTGTTCAGTGCTCAGTTTGGGGAAATAAAAATACTGCTGCTTCATTTTATACTCCCATTCCTTCCCTGGTGATCAGATGATCAGAACCCCATTTTTTATTTTTGGGTTTTTTTTATGCCTAGAAATGAATGAAAACAGGGACTAAAGTCATAACTCAGGAAAGAAAAGAGTTGACCTGAGGAACAGCAGGTGATCAGCTTCTCCTTAGGCACTGGGAAGATTATGGGGCATGACTTTACAATCCCTGTTCATGCAAATAAAGTCACCTGCCTTTTCCAAGCACAAACCATGCTCAGCCAGCATTGTCTCCGCCTGCTATTGCCTAAGTGGAAGAGAAGAGACCACTGGAAATTTTTTGTTCCCTGGAGGTATAGTACAACACCGAAACAGGTTACTCAGGAGGTTTCTGCATCTCTACCCTTGGAGGTATTCATGATGCAGCTGGATCAAGCCGTGCTAACCTGACCCAGGATCGTTGGTACTTCTACTTTTAGTGACAGACTGGAGCCTCTTGATGTAACTTTCAACCAGTATTTCTTTAATATTATGAATCTGAAAAAATATGTTAAGTGTTGCTTTCTTTAATCAGAAGAAAAATGTTAAATCCTTGTGGCAAAGAAGGGGATGGTCTCTTTGGGTACAAACTTACACGTCCTAGTGAGGGCATTTGTTGAAGTGGTATCATTGTTTGTCTGGATACCTTTGTGAAGGCCTAGATTTGCACAGCCCTTTTAAATTATTAATCTACTTAAGCAGTTTCTTAAGAAAGTTTCTCCTGCCTGCTGCATCTCTTTTGTTGTTTTTTACAGCGTACGAATATGCTTGTATAAAATTTCCAGGGAAAATGACCCTTTCATACTCTTATTCCATATTTTTCAGGCAAGTATCTGCTCTGCCAAAAACCTCAAAAAGCTCATTCACACATTATAGCACCAAGAAATATCTTTTCTGCTCATGCTCAAATTTTCCATTCTCAGTAACTATTCCCCTTCAGGGATTCTCCTCTTTCATTTATTATAAATCATGAAATAAGTATCCTTTGTTGTCATGTTAACTAAACAGTTATGGATGTATCACCAAGCTGCACATGATTTATGGAAACAGGTAGTCGTGATGTTGGATACCTTTTAAACATTTCATTTTTGCGTGCCATGCAGCTTATTTAGCTATGTCTAAAAGTATTTCGAAACTTTCATACGAATCAACAGCTAAGAAAATTTTAAGGAAAGCATACAAAGAGGTAGAAAGAACATATCACAGCTTATGAAGGGAATATTGGTCAGAGATTTTGGTTATGCAGCTTGTCTTGGTGCTGTTCTGCACAGAGTACTGCAGGATGCGTGCTAACTTCACATTTCCACCCGAAAATTAACCCATTCAGCAAGATTTACCTCTTTTACCCAAAAGATCTGTGGATTCTAGGATCTGATGTTTAACCTACATGGTAATTTGAAACTCTCCTAACCCAAAATTAATAGTACCCAGAAGAAATCTTTTAGAGCTCTCTTTGTAGGCTTTTCTAAGAGACAATAGGCAATATCAAGCCTTCTTTTTTAATGGAACATGCACCTTCTCTATAGGTTTATCTGAGAAAAAAAAATTGGAAGATGTATCTACTGTTTCTCCTGCTCCTACAAATACTTTATGCTAATCTTGGCATTATAGAAAATAGATAATATCAGTACAAGTTTAAAAACTAGTTGAACACAAAAGCGAATTTCTAATTGGATTTTCATTAAGGAGGAAATAAATCATGTTAGAAGACAAAATAACTTCAGCTGGGAAAAAAAAGTGAGGTTCAGCTGATCTTCGTATCCGTTATTGCTCAGAGATCATGAATGCTGGGGTGGTGAGAAGGGTTGTGGGTTAGCGACATGGAGGACCCATGCCGAGCTGCTTGTGGTAAACTTTGTCTTGACTGACTTGGGATTGTTTCTGAAATAGTAATTGTTTCTGAGCAGTTCTTATGTCTGTGTGAGTCAACTTGTCCTGGATAAATATCAATATCTGAAAGAAGTTAAACTGATTTTGAAGTTCTGTGAAAAAGTGAGATTGGACACAGATGATGTAAATCCATTAAAGTCTGGCTTCTTTTGGATCACAGTTGAAACCATGTGGGCTTCCTGATCCTTTCAAAGTAGTCCACATTTGCCTTACTTCATTTTTTTTTTGCATTTCCTGCTTGTTTAGATTGACATTAATATAAATATTTTATAACATTAATGTATAAAATATTGCAGTTTTTAAAAATATCCTATGCAGTATGTCTTCTCATCTTATTTTGGACTACAGTTTGGATCCATCTCACTACAATTTCCATTCTTTCTACTTTTCCATTCCTCTTTTAGTTTTCTATTTCTTGGTAAACTTGTCATTTTGAGTTATGAGAGAATGGATATTCCCAAATGTAATGAAATAAGATTTTTTAATGCACTTTTATACTTTATGCACTTATTTATTTTGACAACAGCTGTTAAGCAATATAAAGATGTAAATATGAGTTTTAGAAAACCTAATGTGGACTTCCAGACACTAGATATTTTTACAGACTGATAAAAATGAGAATTTTTCAGATATTAAAATACATTTCAAGGTTTTGCAATTAAAGAAATAACTGTGGATTTGTCAGAAATGCAGTGAGGTTTATTTATGTATGTTATATATTTCCCATCAGAATCCATGTCCTTGCAGGCATGCAGAATTTTCCTTTTCAGATTTGTCATAATCCATAACTAAATTAGAAATTTTGACAAAAATAAACTCATCATTACCTTGGGTCAGCTTTTATTTCTTTCTTTGTTTAAATTGGTTTCTTCTTACTTGTGAAGTTTGGACTTTTTGCTCTATGCACTTTACAGCAGAGATTCTAGGTAAGCTATTAGTCAAGGTTTTTTAACTTGTGAAGTCCTTTAAATTTTGAATTTAAACTACTAAAGTCCAGAAAATTCCTGCTAGCAAGCTTCTGATTCTTTGTTCTCTTAATTATTAATGTCTCTGGGCCAAATCTCTCCTTTTTTCTCATGTATAGACATTCATACTTTTTACTGAGGTGGTTGTTCTAGGCTCAGTGAACTCTATTTATTTATATGCACTGAAGATTTGTCTATTTAAGAAGTGATTAGTCCCCTCCTGCTTTTTCAGCACTTTTGTATGTATGAGAATGCTGTTCTTATCTACTTCCACTTCTACCAGCATGATACTCTACAAGTTTGGAAAGACCCACATTTTTACCTAACTGCCACCTAAATTGCCATTATGGAGGATAAGCTTGAGATTAAATGTAGAAATTGACATGCAAAAACTTCATTTCCTGCAGCTTGAGCTAATTAAAAGATATCCTCTGGAGTTAGAACCTGTTGAAAATGAATGATAAAGTTGTAGGAGACACTGAGAAGCTGCATAGTTCATTCTCCTGTGCCACATGTATGTCATTTTTGACAGATACTTGTATAAGCCATTTGTAAAGGCTGCTAATGATAAAAAGAAAAAGCATTCTCAATCCATCCCACAGATTCTCTATCTTTGCATGAGTATGTTTGTCTCAATGTCTAACTTTAATTCTCTCCCTTTCTCTCACACGACTCCCTGCCTTTTTGTAACAGGTTTCTGTATATTTGAAGGGTATTATTATCTTTCACTCCCACTTCTATCAGTCTTTTTTTAAGACTGATCAAATTTGTGTCAGGTAGACCTCTGACCATTATCATTTTTCTCCTCTGGACTCCTTCTGCTCAGTCATACCCTCTCTGAATGATGACATCTCAAACCAGAGAGAGTAATCTGATTGATGTCCACAGCTACTGAAAATTATTTTACATCTTTTAACCCCTTCTTTGTCTTATGCATCCCAAAATACTGTTTGCTTTTTCCAGAGGAGCAGGACATAGATTCATAGCTATCTCATGATCAACTGTAGCTTCTAGATTCTTTTCCGTAGCTTGTAACCATCTGTTTTCCCATCCCGTATGTGAGTAACCTGTTTGTTCTAAGTTAGCACTTTGCTTTTGTCCTTCCTGAGCAGTCCCCTGGCTTTTTCCCCCAAATGAGACTTCAACTCATCAAGATTATTTTGAATTCTGATCTTTTTTAGAATAATTGTAACTGTCAACTTCTCAGTTTGGTGTTATCCTCAAGTTCTGCAAACATACTATTTATTCTGTTGTTTATGTCATTAATTAAACTATTGAAAGGTGTTTGAGCCAGACCAGAACACATGCAGGATGTTTTTCAATAGAGTTCTTGCAATTAAACATATTTGTATTTCCCCAGTCTCCACAGTCGTCCCCATGTCTTCAAAGACAGTTCCTTAATCATCCTGTATTTCTTCTTATATACACGAAATTGTTTTTGCCTATTCCCAAACTTTTCAAAACCTCAAAAGTGGTTTTTTTTTTCACTCAAAATCTAATAAAAAAAAAAAAGTTGTGCTATGGTATTATTAAAGCAAAACTAACTGGAATATTGTGTAATCTGTTCAAAAAAGTATTTTTGCGTTATATGATTTGTTTTGTGTCTCTATATATCGTCCTCTCTAGACTATCTGTTGGTGGTTTTATGTTTAGAGTTTGGGATATTGATTCTTATACTCAAACAGTCAAAAGGCAGTGACATATTCAACATCATGAAAAAACTTGCTGCATCTAGCACAGAAGAATAAAATACGTGTCTTCTTCGTTAAACACTGAGGCTCTTTTTGTTGTCCATATGTCTACAGTACTTAAACCCTGCAGCCATTCATTGGCTAACAATGAACGGTTAACATGAAATGGTTAACATTTCATGTGTTTTACATTATTTTATTTGTTCTTTTCTTCAGGAAAGAAGGTTGTGTGTATATTATATTATTTTGTTTGGGTAGGTTTTGCTTCTTGAATATCATACACAATTTCTGCTGAGCGTTGTATTAATGAAAATATGGGCAAGAAAAAATGCACATTCAGTAGTCTGAATTCACTTCTCTCTGATGCTAAATATTCACATTTTGTCAGAAAAACAGCCCTTGTTCTGAAACTTTACTTAACCTGGTCCCAGAACACTAAATACTTTGAAGGAGAGTGCCTGTCACAAGACGGGTTTCCTTAGCTCACGGAACCCCTGCTGTCAAGTTCTCAGGTTTCTCAAATAAGTGGCATTTCCTAAAGGCATCTAGTGCGGAGGGAGAGAGGAAACCTAGTGGCAGAGGTGCAATTTGCCATCGCTACCCTTAGGATGACCAGCTCCAGCAGGAATTTGCATCATTCTGGTATACATATCTGCACCACAGCCACCTCTGTGAGGCAGGCAATATCTTGTGGTTGAAAATGTCAAGTGTTACAGAGAGGTCTGGAAACATACGAATGGATGCCTGCCCTCTATCCATCAACAGCAGGTGATCATCCATCAGCGCCAGTGATTCTGTTTTCACCCTGTGTCCTGTCCTTGTTACAGATACCTAACTGCTCTTGAACGGATTTAAGTGAAAAAAATGAGACAAATGAGTGTGAATAAGGGGAAGTATAGCCGTATTCAGACAGATGTTTAGACTAACTGTCCTACACAGGACCATTTAGGAGGTTGACTTTTTTGCATCTGTGTGCTACTTGTTTACACTCTTCTATTTTTATTGAAATAATATACCATATGGTGAAAGAAAAACTGCATTTTATTTGGTTTGACTACCAACACAGCTTTTCCACCACTTTCTGCCCATAATAATATAATCTTACAAACACTTACTGGGAGTGAACACTTCTGAATTTGGGTTATTTGTGTATTTTCACTAACTTTGCCAGTGTTACTAAGGTACTCATTGTAAGTGCATCACGCAAGTACTCATTGTGAAGTAGAAATGACCAAATAATTAGTGCTTTTTACTGAAACATCTAGAGAAGGGAGAAAAAAGGTTAGTAAAATGCTAACCAAGAAAGATAATTTTCAAAACCCACCTACCTTGGGAGCATTTATCTTTATTGTAATCTGTGGATCTGAATCCCTGAGGGTTTGTCAGCACAGAGAAGCTTGATGCTGTATAAAGATACAGAGGTTTCATAAATAAGCTTGTGTTTCCCTGTAGCACAATTTAGAGATAGGCAAAATTTCTGTCTTTGGAGTAATATAAGTGCAGCACGGTGATACAACATTGCATTCAGGTAAAGGGGAGGGCATAGTGTCATGATGATGCAACAGTAGATTTTTTTTCCCTTCTAAGATCGACTGGTTTATCTGCACTCTCTGCATTAACACGAACAGTTTTAAAATACCTTTTCCTTATTTGGTTGTTTGTTTGGAAGGTTTATAACTCTTAAATAAATAAATAGAACAAAAACAAAACCACCAACCTATTTTCTCCTTCAGGAGACTTAGAGAATGACACGCCATTTGCTGACAAACAGAATAAATGAGTTCATACTGGGCTGCTATGGTTAACTGCTGACCCGAGCTAATTCATTTAAAGCTAACTTTGTCATCTCATATCTGCAAAGTAGATATATTGTCAGGAGACCTGTGAAGTTATTGAAATATGGACCATGATGGAAGAAGGCCCTGGGTCACTTCATCATTGAGTCGCCAAAGGAGGGAGAAGATGGCTGTTGAGGAATGTGCATCCCAAAAGCAGAGTGCGTCGAAGAGCTTGGAGCTGTAGGGAGTCAGCCAGGTGTTAGAAGAGGACCAAAGACATACAGTCCAAGCCCAGTTTCTAAAAAGTACTGAACAGAAAGCATTTGAGTTCTGTACTAGCGGTCAACAATAAAATAATGATACAGAGAATAAGAAGTATTAATCATTCCTGAAACAGGGTATGCTGTAAGGCATTGAAATATTGAGGCAACAGCTAAAACTCTATTTAATGTAGCCTGACTAATACCTTTAGCTATTTGCTTATTATGAATAATTTTGGATTGCACTGTGCCCAACATGCACTGATGTGATATGGGAGGAAGGTTCACATTGCTATATTTTTTTGCTCTGCTATTCTTTTAAAAGCTCTTCAATTACAATCGAGTACAAAAACTTCCACATGGTTTTTAGGTGAGAAACTTGATTCCTGTGACTGGACTATTCTGGTTATAAAAGTATAAATAGTAATATTGAAATTTTGAAAAATTGTTATCTATATGAATTTATGTAGACACATAAATACAAAACTTTTTTAAAACTTTCTCCATGGGTCATGATAAATATTTATGACTTCTAAAACAAACCTCATGCCAGCTTTTGCATTGCTAAACTGTTGAATGGTAGGTTAAAACTCTGGTATACATTTAAGCTTTGGGGGTTAAAGCTTTGGTCCCCCATACGAGGTTGAAATCCATAAATTTTGAAAAGGTATTAAAATGCTCAATTTTTGCAGAGTGGTAATTTAGCTTAAAAAAGGAATAATTTTGCAGAAATGTAAAATATATGGAGAGGGTCTGATTTAACTCATTAATTTTATTTTTTTTTACTGGTTTGATTCCATCCTTCCAGAAAAGCAGCAAACTTGAATAAAACTTCCAGGAATTTTATGACTCCTATAAGCACCAAGGTTTCTAACACTGCATTTCCAGCTAAGGGTTTAAAACAGACCCTGTGGTCTTTCATTTAAAACACTTCATTCTCAGAAAATTAATTGCTTTGTAGGTAATCTTCAATATTAGAAGTCATTAGGATAGTTTTTCTAGTTATATGCTTCTTCTGTAACATGACACTTACCTTTTTCTCAAAGAAGTGGTAAAGGGTCCTACTGAGAAGATCAATAATTATGCACAAAAGTCTTGGTTCTTTCTAGAGAACGATTCTATTAATGATTATTCTCCATCCTAGTGCATTGTTTTGAAGTGGTATAAACTGAGTTTACATTTTTGTATATTTGCCAAAGCCTTTTTCTATGCTATGCCCTCTGTAAGCCAGAAGAAAATATTTTTTTTAAAATTCATATTGCTGTTATTCAGAATGCCTGGAATCATTTAAACGAACAACAAACTAATTTCTCGCAAGACTCATTTTATGGTGGCTGTGGTCAGCCTTATGAAATGAATTTAAGTTTTCAGATTTGCAGGCTCACAGCATTTCAGTCCTCTTACGTGCACGGGGAAGTCCGACATGTGGAGCTGGTCTGTAGCAGCTTTGATTCCTCCAGGTACACTCAACTGAATACGAGACCCCTAAGACCACCCTGCAAACTCTCCCCCTCAAACCTGCATTTTTTCTCTTCCTCCTTCCTGTTATTTAACTTTCTGTAGAAAATCATGTTCTCTGTTTATCATCTTAATACACTGTTCAAAATATGATGATTAGTTCCCCCGGAGGTAAAAGTTACCACCAGCAATTTCATTGTTGTCAAAACTTTATCTGAAGTGAACATATATCTAAGCCTTTCTATTAATCAAACAAGCTTTACCTTACAACACCCTAAGCTAATTTTAGAGATTCATGAGCTTCCAGATTACTTTTGAAGTGTCTCAGTTTGGTGAGCAGTCTGGTCAACAAGCCTTACAGATCCATTTTATAAATGTGTCTCTTCTTAAAATAAATCAGAATTAACGTACCTCTATATTTCTAATTTTGACTTTTATGATAGTCAAAGACACTGATAGTAATATACAAAATTTAGGTATTAACTACTTGTAACTTCTAAATGAAATTCTAACTTTCCAAGTGTGCTTTGAGATCTGACCATAAAATTTTGAGATCTGACTGATTTTAGGTTGAGCCATGAATTTCATACGAAAAATGGGGCTCCAGTTCAGAGGGTTTTTTACCACATGGTGGTTTCAGATCATACTGAATTACAAACAAGAGCTAAGCATGAAAATGCACTGAAAGAGTCAAACCAGACTTTTGTTTTTGCCATTTAAATCTACTGTTCTTCCGTATATTTTGTACTCTAAAGCATAGTAGAATAACCTTTTAAGAAGATTAAAAATTATAGACATATATATAATAACAGAACAATGTGCTGCATCCCGTTTGTTCCAAATGTATTAGTATTTTAATAGTTAATACTGCACAGATTCCATAGATATCATTTATTTGTACTTTTCATAATATTTCTATCTAATACTGTTTTGGCAAGTAGCCTCCGGATAGTAAGATTATTAAGGGACTAATACATCTAAAAGTAGGTAAAAAGCACTTGTAGTACCATTAACTATTAATTTGTTCTTGGCTAAACTGATGATCCTTTGACACACAGAATAGCTCATATGTGTCTAACAGTTAACTACTATATATTAAAATTCAAATACATCAAATGTTTTATTTCTTTGAGTAGAAATCTGGAATGCAGAAACAGAGAACTAAAAATTACAGTTGGTGATGTATCCTGAACTAGCTTAAGAGGACTCACTGGCTGAAAATAGTATTGAAGTTCAGCCTTAATAGACCAGTTTATCCCGGTATTTTCCACCTGGCATTATACCTGTAGTAATATTTCTTTTATGAAAACTAGTTTTGAAGAGAACTGGAGTTTCTTGATTCTTAAAGGGGAAGCTGTTCAGCAAGCCCATCTATGCAGCAATACGCCTGTTAAATGTAACACACTGAACCGGCAGTCTCCAAACATTTCTCATCATTCCTTGTTGGGATGGTCACTTAATCATCAAATTAAAGCTCAATCAACCAGAGCTGCGGAGACAACAGTAACTCGTTGCAAGTCAGGCCCCCCATTTCAGATTTACAGAGCTTCCAGGTGGAGTTCATTACAGCAAATCACCCAGCACGATCCCCTTGACAGCACATTAAGAAAATAGTCTAAATTAAGGTATGTTGTATTGTTAGGCTCGTTTCCTGCTCAAAATGTGAAGGCCCCCTGCTTTTGCCCACACTCACTTAAAGTGCAGAACATTTGCTATCCAGGGAGCTTTCCGCTGCTATTTGCTGCTCCGTTTGTATAGCCCGTGAAATATTCATGACTTTGCAAGCTGAAGTGCCACATGTTTCAAATGAGGATTTCATAGTTGTGTGCTCCTGCCTTGCAAACTGGTAATCGAGAATTTACAACTCTAACTTGTTTTTTTATAAACAAGAAGCCATGTGGGCACCTTGGTTTTAACAGATGTTCTTTGCCCCCCTTTCTCCTTGTCCACCGTGCTCCATTCAAGCCCTGGGGAACGACCTCCCTCTGCAGTAATACTCCTGCCCTGATAAAGATCAGTGCTGAACCTCCCATGCCATTGCTTTTGGGCAGACCACAGCCTGTGCAATGAAGTACAGCTGGGAAGACTAGTACAGCTGCTGGAATGCCCCTCCATGACCTTTAATGATCCCTTCCAACCCAAACCATTCTATGACTCTTTGATAATTTGCGTTTCTGCTTATAGATTATATATGAAGGCAAAGGCTTTCATAGTAAGGCCACAGAAACCTTCTCAATTTGCTATTTTAAGAGCTTCTTCATGTTCAAAAAGTACATTCAAATAATGTAATGCTGAAGTCCTGAAAGTAAATTTTAACTGTAGTAAGAACAGAAAATCTGAGTACGGACTCCTGCCTGTAGAATATGTGGAACAAGACAACACATTAATTTGCAGTGTACAGGTTCATTAAAATGTATTTTATAATGTATTTCATGCTTTAAAAGGTACACATATTTCACAAGGGACAGCTCTTCACCTGCAAATTCTGTCTCCTTTTTGGTTTAATAGCTTTGTGGAAGGATTAGTAGAAGTGCAGTGCATTACAATTTTTTTTTTTCTGATGGCTTTTTCTTAACTTTTTGTATACTTGACATATTTATCAAGAAAATGGTAACATCTGTATACTTAAGTACCATTTTAATGAACCACACCAATGTAATATATTGACTCTGCTGAAGTTTTTTCCCCTTTTCTTCTGATCTTTTTCTGTCGAAATAACAAATTTTCTACCAAGGCAATCTTCATAGAATCTTTGCACAATTTCCATACCAATAATCTGCCTTTTGCTATTTCTGGACAGATACATTTATTTTGCCCCAGGTCCTTTAATTATACAGCTCTCTGCAGCAGCTGCTTCAGGGTCCCCAGTTGGACCCCTTGCAGTTGTTTTACAAAAATATTTTCTAGACTAGAAAAACTGCTGGTCAATCACCTAGAGTTTTTGTTGTGAACTTGGGCTAGTCCTGAAAATATCACCAGGTATAGAAAGGGAAAATTTCACTCAATTCAGTTATAACCAGATTTCCATGTGATGTTGGTGCACGTGGCCGTGTTTTCCTCCATAGTAGTGGCTAAAGAATTTTAATTAACACAAGCTTAGCTGTTCCCTTGTGAAGGCTGAACACATCTTTTTGAACAACCTTTTCTTCTTTTCTTTTTTAGGTTAGGTAACACTTGAGGCCTCACAATTCTTTATTTTTAAAAGAGCTAGCTTATCCAATCAGTCATTCTTTTTACTGTTTGACCTCTCTCAAGATTTGCCAGTTATTCTTGTATTTTTGCTCTTGTCACCTGCTTTTGCAGTACTCTATTCTAGAAATTTTCTTTCATTAATTAGGTCTGAGTCCACTTTTGTGGCCTCTCCCCCACACCTGTGTTTCCAATTTTCCTCCTCTTGGCCAATTTTCTCTCCAGTTTACCAAAAGTGTAGCTCTAAAAATACTATCTGTCGGGGAGATAGTACTCTTTTTGCAGTAGCAATATTATTGTATATTTACATGGCAATTCTTTTTTTAAAGAACACAAACGAATTATCAGTATTGTTTTGATAGGAACACCCACTGTTTCTAAAGTTAGCTAAGCACATTGTATCTTGCTGCATCTTGGGAAAAGAATTCATTAAGTTTATTTTTATTTGACAAATTCAATGGCTGTTCATATGTATTCTCTTAATTATCTGCACTTCTAGTAGATGTTCTGATTTCTCAGTACTTGACTGTAGAATGGATGATCTGTATTTTTCCTTTAAGATAATGCTGCCAAGGAAATATCAGCAGAATGCATGTATGCCATTATTATGCACGATGAGCCTTTCCTCAATCTC
Source organism: Phalacrocorax carbo (assembly GCF_963921805.1). NCBI lineage: Eukaryota > Metazoa > Chordata > Aves > Suliformes > Phalacrocoracidae > Phalacrocorax > Phalacrocorax carbo. Next base: position 82,693,898 of record NC_087548.1, read on the forward strand.
AGCCGGCTACTTAGTATGCTGAGGTTAGAAAAAGAAACCTCCCCATGCCCCCCAAAGTCCTAATGTGTCGTTGTTGGATTTAATGGGAATACATGTCAACACTGTACAAATATAGGAAAAATTGGAACTCTTTTAAGGCTACTATGTTCCTCCAGTTGCTAAATGAAATCTGCTGGCAGTGTCCTTACAGGCTGTTCTTCTGATAACAATAGGGAACAAGCTTAATTTAAAAGAGCGGTGACATCCTTTTATTATACACTTGCGTTTCTAAAATGTTGAGTGCTCTAAGAGCACGTCTAAGAATTACACCAATTAGATGTTTACGCAGTAAATGAGAACAGCCACAGTTATATCAGGATGTCTAATTTGAAGTAGACACAGCATATGCTTTAGGGTGTATCGGGAGGGTTTGGAATAAACTTCCTCTGTGACAGATTACTCCAGTTAGCCACGACAAGTTTTCTTGTCAGAAGATGCTCTGTCCACCCAGCACTGGAAAGCTGCAATAGATGTTCTCCTAATGTGAGCTGGGGCAAAGCCTAGGTTTGCGTAACTTTTTTTTTTTCCCTATCTTTACAAGATTTTTCCAGAAGTGCAGGTGGCTTTACCATTCATTTTAGAAGAACACAGATTGCTGCTCCTTAAAGCTTGTTCACTCAATGGGGCTAAATGCATATCCACAAGAGATGAGTGATATTGAATCAGAAAAATCTCTGTAGGACCAAAAGACCAAAATAAACACATTTTCAGTTCCCTGACATCTGGTACTTAAGATGAAATATTAAAAAATTGTTAGAAGCTGCTTGTTTCAAAAGTTTTATTCAAATAATTATATTAGAATGTACCAGTATCATTAACATAGTAATACAGCCCAGAACTTTCACTGGAACATTCAATTTGGAAACAAAAATATTCTTAAAATAAGGTTTCATTAGACTGCACTTTAAATATGATGACTCTTTTGGAACTAGCTTGTACGTGTAACATAAGGAAGGTTTATTTGAGCTGCACAAGGGAGCACAGAGAGTACATTAAACAGCTGATGCTCAAATTAAAAATATAGAATATAATTAGATATCTGGTATTATATACATGTTTTTCAGAAGGCATGGATATACTGTCTTAACACACAATAAATATAAAAGAGCGTTTAAAAGAATTATTCATCATACAGTTAACTCTTCGATCATAGTAATCTACCTTAAACTCACAAAAAGCTTATTCGTTACAGTGAACGAACCTTTATCTTGAGAGCTTGTGTATGAGCCAATACAGGTTGGCACAAAACATATAGTGGATACCCGTAGATTCTTGTCACGATTCAAAAGATTTTATAGATTCTACTTGATGCAGAAAACAACTGTTTTCCACTAAACACCAATTGCCTTTATTTCTGTGTCAAGTCTTTAAATCTTATTAGCCAGTCACTAGGTACCAAGCGCTGAATGTTATCAAATGCCAATTGTTGAATGTTATCACTCTTTTTTGATCATCCATTTGAGATACACAGCAAATAAGTAATTAAATGACTGCCTGACTGAAAAAGAACATGATTTGAGTGGATAAACAATGCAGTGTGTGTTATAAATAATCCTTTAGATTATTTCGTTGTTTGGGAACAGAAGGTTCTTATATGTATTAGTCAATGAGCACTTAATATCAATCCTTTGGCAGGCACAAAGCTATTCAGAAGCTACCATGATAACAAATCAGAAATTAGTTATTTTGTATCTGGTTGCAATTTTTTAATTTCAACTTACCAAGCAAATCATAACTTAAGAGAACATTCTTTTAGAGGTTTATTAAAGTAAAAAAAAAAAGTTTAAAAATGCAGTTTCTTTCATTAAAATTACTGATACTGGCATAATAAAATATATAATTGGTTCGAAAATACAAAAGGATAGCACAGATTAGCATAGGCTGTTAAGGAGTTTAGACTGTAAAGCACTGGTAATATCAACTTGTGTTATTAACTTCACATTTTGTTTGAAAGTTTTCCTCCTTTTCCTTTCCACCTTTGTTTTTTCTTAAAATCTATGGAGTTAATAAATATGCTAAGGAAGCTGAAACAGAGAAGGAGAAATAAAAAGAGAAAATACAGGACTAGGAGAGAAAGCGAGGGAATGAAAAAGGTGCACAAGGGCCCTCTTTTACTCAGGGCTGTTTCTCACAGAATGGCAATTTGAACAGTTCATTCAATTCAAGTATTTAAGGTTCATTGAAATGTCCAACAACAAAGTTTTTTGTTTGCCCAAATATCTGAGAGGGAATTTATCAATCTCGTGATTTTGTGTTAACCTCTTGTTTCATACTTCACAAATATCTCAACATCTACCATAGGAAGAACGTTCTGGTGACAGGGACACAGATGAAGTTCTGTTGAAGAACCATTATTACCTGTTGCAGGTGTTATTGCCTCTGATCTGTATTTTGCACCAGACTTATTGTTTTCAAACCATTGTTCAATCTTTCTACTTCCTACTGGAGTGTTCTGGTAATTCTTCCAGAATATACTCAAAGGTTCAGTATTCTTGAATCTTAATATTCAACTGCTGGAGAACTTCCGTAGTAGAAAATAAAGCTTCAAGTGCAACAACCCAATCAAATCTATTACACTTCAATAAGTGTGTTTCCTATAAACTGTTCACTGGATTGAAGTGGGAATCTTCTTTATTGACTATGATATGATTAAATACAAACTCATACATGAATCTGTTATAGAAATGGTGGAGATTTAGGCAGCCAGTGGAAACTAGATTTTTGAGATATATATTGTGAGAAATCTTTTAACAACCCCACAGTTAATGTTTTTAAGATTCTTTTTTTTGTAAGAGTCCACTGTTGCCACAAAAAAAGTACCATCTTAAAACTGAAAATATAAGAAGAAGCTTCTTTAAGCACCTATTCTTTTTAATGGGAACAGAAAAAAGGTTTAAAATAAGATACTTTATGCTATCCATCTTACATACTTTCTCTTTAATAAAGATTGAGTCTGAGGCCATGGGTAGAATTTTTGCTTTTTTAGACAAAGGAGGAGCAAACCCTATAGAACCTCGGTTAAAGACACTAACAACTGCCAACCACAGAGCTCAATGCACTTTGGTGAAAAAAAAAAAAAAAAAAAAAAGAGAAAAAGCAAGTAATTTATCCCTGGACTAGTGTGTGAGGAATCTATTAGTGAGTTTCTTAATGTCATGAAACATCAGAAATGCAGCTCTGTTACAGAAAGGGCCCCGGTACTCATAGCTCAACCATTTCAGCTCTGCCGACCTCTCATGGAGGTCCTGCGATACCTCCAGCACAGCAAATTCTGTTAGACCTCAGCTGAATCATGAGTCCTCCTGTTGTTTTTGTAAGGCTTTTTTAGTGCTTTAGTCTTCATTGATACCAGTAAAAAGCTCTGAGATGTAAGTCTAGCGTGTTCACCTGTCACAGTCTTGGTACGCAGTACTTTCCACAGCAGGACTGTTGTGAGAGACTAGGGTTTGTGTTGCTGAACACAGCCCAGAAAAATCTTTGCCACTGAGCAATCTGCATAAACTGTGAACTAGATGCTGTGGACAGGTTTGATAGCACTTGCCACCTTTTTCTCTGTTTTTGCTTGTAAATTTCCTAAATCCTAGATGCTGGTGCTTTTTTCTGTTAAGGTTTTACCTTGGGGTCTATCTGTGCTTAAGTAACGCTAACAATTCACACAAAATCTTAGACCCTAATAAATTAAGAGAAGAGAATTACATTTGTGTCAGGGTTATGCCTTGTGCTGTTCCCAGAAGAAAACCAAACTGGTGTTTAAGTTACACATTTTTAGAAGCAGTTTGTGCATTATGTCCAGAAAAGCCATGACTGGCAAATAAATTTGCAAAATTTATGTGTATGTATTACACATACTCTGTTCAGACCCCTGGGGATGAAGCAGGACCTTGCTATAAACCTGTACTGGTTAGTTTAGGTCACTATGATTGCTGGCCTCCTAACCCAGGTCAAAGATATTTCCGTCTCAGAAAGCACCTCCAGGTAGCAGGAGGAATGAAAAGGATATATTTTAAATACAGGGGAAACAAAAAAAGATTCACAGAGAGAAGTGGTCTAGGAGACTTGCGGGGAGGAGGAAGAACAAAACTCATATTTGTGCATAAAATACAGTGTAAATCTGTAAACTAAAGGATGGGGAAAGAGCAACTAAGTTTTTATGAAGAAAACCTGGGTGGAAAAGCAGTGAGCTGGACTGGACAAGTAAAAAGGAAATGCAGAAACTGGAAAAGAAAAATAAGATTGAAAGCAGGGCAAGCAAGATGGCAAGGGCATTTAGATGTTGACGACTGGGGCTTGCAAAGGGAATAAGGAAATAATGCTTTGGATTAAGGCTACAGAGAGGGGCAGGATGGCTTTAAAGCCAGGGCTGGAGACAACCAGGGTAAGCATGTGGAGCCTGGAGAAGAAGGGTGGAATTGAGATAGAAGAGCTTAGAAAACCGCATTGCCCGGCCAAGAGCCTGCTTGTCTTAAGTCTGTAGGAATTAGCTAAGGGACTCACAACAGTCTTTACCCAATGCTATTAGCAAACACCCACAAATCAACGTAGAAAGAGTGTCCCTTTTCTTTTTTTGGTAAATTATTTTCAGACAGATATCAGAAGGCAACTTTGCCCCATTAAAAGGTTGATTTAAGTGGTCACCCAAGCGTCTGGCTGAAATTTAAAATTATTTGAAAGACTGAAAGATTGTGCACAAACAAAATTCCACATGGAAAGATTTCATCAGAGTTCTTAGTTTGCTTTAAAAAAGAGAAATAAAGTGAACAATCAAAAACCCCACTTAAGCTATTCTTTTTACAGTGACTTTAAAGCTTACTAAAACTGAATATGCCGATTATCTCCCACAAGCTTTCTAAAAAATTTGGTGTGAGTGTACCTTGAGCAAAGTAGCTCTATACAGTGACATTCTGTTCAGATGTTAGAAATCCCATAATTAAGATTGTAGTTGAAACCTTAATTCAACTCAGTGTGACTGCATTATAGCCTTTAATTACTTCATCATGCACTTTTTTTCCCCTTCTGCCTTATTTGATGCAGAGGATGGTCATTGTTGTGGGTCCAAACGGTGCTTTTCCTGTCAAGGAAAATGTTGATCATAGTACTCTGACTTATTTTTTGCTGAAGCTACAAGATACAATTGAAAGGGCTGTGACTACTGATCAAAGGAGACACAGAAAACTGCATTGCATCTACAGTACAGCTTGCATCTAACAGTAGAGTATGTCTGTCACACCAGGTAGCACCATACGAAGGTACCTAAATTAAGTTTTATTGAAGCTGGTACGTTGACATGCAAAGTATAGAGATACTAGCCTGGGACTCGGCAGCAAAGTGGCTGTTTGCCTGGGCTGATTAGACTTACTCCCTAGTAGTAAAACCAAAACTAATTAGTCAAGGAGGAGAGCTCTGTTGTGTTAGTAGTTTGTTCATTCCGCACCGAGTCAGGTGTTGCTGCTTAACTCTCCTTCGCACGAGGCAAACCAATGCCAAGTGTTTAAGCAGTATTTGATAGGTTATTAGTAATTTTATATCTCTTATTTTCTGACAATAATTTATGAGCCTACTGATTTAGAGGAACACTGAGACTTTGCATTAAAAATTGCTGGAATTTGAATTTGTCCAACTCCATCTATTGCAATGGATATCGAAATGTATCTGAAAAATGTATCTGCGTCTGAATCTGACAAATCAGGTGCTTGGCATCTTGGAGTAGATAGAGCAACACCTGGTAAACGCTGTGACGACCACACCACTAAATATCTCTTAGGTGTTGCAGAAAATGTATTAGCAAGTGTTTATGAGGGGCTTAGTTACAGCGAGTGTCACGGAAAAGCTAAAGATTAAATTAATCTCTCTGTTAACAGAGTGGAGTTTGGGTTTCATGTAGTAAACAGGGCACAAAATCACAAACTACAACTTGTTTGGTGAGTGCAAGGCATAGAAAAAATAGCATGTGTTTATGTAATTAAAGAAAAATTGTCAAAATACACACACAAGGAGCTGAACAAAGAATATGTGGTCAGGCTTTTGTCTTTCCTAGCACCATGGTACTTAGTTTTGTAACCCTAATATATTAATAGTTTCCTGTGTAGTTTCCTGTGATAAATAAGAATATATGTTCAAAGAAGCAGAAAATACACTTACAAAGCAGCAAAGCATATAAAATGAATATTATTTAAAAACTGTAAAATTCTTTCATGAATACCTCAGGATGACCTGTACTTAACTGTGCTAATGTTTGTGAGCCATAACCTTCTTAATGCTGACAGCTAAATGTAGTACCTTTAATCTAGAGAAAACACCTTTTCATTATTTTTGTTTTCTTCAGTAAGTCCGTAGACAAATATAGACACAATTACATTTTCTTACAGCTCTGTGCCTCACAGGTCACTTTAAGACAGCAGATTTGGAACATAGTAATGACTTATGAAGCACTGGGATGCTTCTTCCAGAAATAGTTCGTGGCCACACCACCCCTCAATGAACTGTATTGACTTTGTTACAAACACCTTTGCTATTACTTACTGCATTTATCATGCTAAAATTTTCACTTTTTTTCTATCCAGTTTTGGTAATTTCGCAGTTTTGAGCCCAATCAGTGTTTAGTTATAGGCTTTTCAGAATGGTTGGCAAACCATGTATTCTCCAAATATTTTATATTATGATATATAATGATATATTAGTTGAAAACACCCAGACTTACATTGTCAGTTTAATGTATTAGGGTGATAGTCTAGTTTACTTTGTGAGAAATTAAGTAAAAATAATCTTTTCTTCTGATTTTTTCTTTTTATAACAGGTCTGTTGGGACATAGAATCTATTTAATAAGGTGTTTTTGTAACTTAAGCTGACCACGGGGACTGGGACAAATTTCTACACCTCTTTTTTTATTCTATCATGAAAACATATTTTGGGTAACATATTTTTATTCAGCTAGCTTTTTGTGGGTTTAGAAAAACTCGACTAGTGAACAGCTAAAGGAGAATACCTTCTCCTGATCTAAAACCCAGAGTTTTCAGAGGGTCAGCGCGTCCCTAATTATAATGATGCAGTTAACACTACTCTAATTGAAAGGTTGTGTCAGCATTTCCATTATAAAGCCATGTTTTTCATGGGTTGTAGCTCAGCTGTAAAGATTCAATCTGGGCTGAAACATGTCAAAAGACCTCATCCTGCTCCATACAGAATGCCTTCAAACTCCCAATTAAACCAGTGAGTTCTCCAGGCACTGACTATTTCAAACAAATAAGGGCAGACTCTACATGAATCATTTTACAATGCCATCATATACAAAGGATTGGCATTCAAGTAAATAGTTTCGTATTTGCTCTCAAGGTTTGCATTTTTTTCAGAATGCAAGCTCACCTGAAAAATATCCCCCACATCAGACCATTTTAGTGCTCTGTTCTGATGCCCGCTCCAGGAACTACAACATTCAGTAAAATATAAATGTACTAATTTACAGTGATTTAGATGTAATATTTAATGCTACAAACATTTTATGCTGTATAGATAGAAACTTGTAAAACAATAACAGCGGTGGTAATTTCAACATCCTTCAGAGCACAGGGTAAAGAGTAAAAGAAATGGTTTGCTAAATGAAGGACGACTAAAACTGTAAGGGGAAATTACATTTAAGCTATAGAGAAGATATTACACAAGGGAGTGTAAAATGAGTGATTAAAAACCACCTCACAACATCCATTTAAAAGCATGAGGAAAACACCAGGAATTGAAAGCACAAAAATCAAAAGAATAAATGCCAGTTCTGTTGAGACTTGTATTTCCATTAACATTAAAAAAAATAAAATTCTGCGGAAAATCTGGGTACATGGCTGCACAGAGGAGGGTCAGGGCAATAGTTTATTGATGCATCAAAGTCTGCCCTGATTTGAAACTTTAAATAAATAAAAAAAAAAACCAAAAACAACACACTCTTGGACAGATGAATAAAATAATTTGCATTTTAAATACTTTGAAATGTCAGAAATATAATATGACATATCCAGAAAAGGCTTAATTAAAGGCCTCAATGCTTCTTCCATGGGTGAGATTGGTAAACCAATTAATTACAGTGGGAGTAAGCGTGAGCGCGACACTGAGACTTAGATTTTGTCTGCACACCAAAAACAGACGTGAGGCCCCGTGACCTCTGAAAGAGGCAGAGCGGGCTGGCCAGCACCTACATAACATGGTGGGACATAATCCCTGCGTGACTTTGTTATGCAGCATAATCCTCCTCAGCCATGCCCAGACATGCGTATCTGAGCCGCGTCCGCACTTCATAGAGCCCTTTCATCCGCAGGCGGTGAGTGACAACATTGGAAATGAATAGGTCAGAGCCACCGATTCTGCTGGGGGGACTGTGCAAAATCCCAGCTGTGGGTGCGACGGACGCGTAAAGTACCCAAGAAAGTGTTAAAAACTACGTAGTGGTTGGTTACCAGTAATTCTCTCTGCCCCACGCTGAAGTGCCTGCATTACAAAGGTGGTAAGGATGTGTCTTTCAACATCTGTTCGTTTGACCATGAGTGTCAGGTGAGAGTACGGAGGCACTTCAGATCTCTATGCGATGGGGAACTCTTCCCGCAGCCGAAAACTCCCTTTCCACCAGGATCCAGCTGTTTCTGCTTGTTCCTTCCTGTTCTGCAATTGCCTTCCAAGGGAGAAGATACTCTGCAACAATGAACTCCTGAGTTTAATGCATCCTCTTTTCTCCCTCCTGCAGATTTGCACTGCAGAGCGATGTTATATGGCATTTTCATCTGTGTATGAGATGTGGGGAGGTGCTTACCAGGGACTGCTAGCATAGTTAGCAAAGCACTAACTGGCTAACATATGAAGTTGTAAAGGATCTGTCATTTGACTCTAATGAAACTAGCAGAGGGGTTTGCAAAGCATCTGAATTTCTCACAGGCTTGAAGAGAAATATAATCCAGGTACTAATTTTACAGACCTTCTGTGAATCTACTTCCTGTGACACTACCTCTCAGCTACGTTAGGATACCTTTGAAATTCACATTTTCATATGAACTTGAGTAATATGGAAAAGAAGCCTTTGGGTTAAAGAGAGTAATTTCATGAGACTCTGACTGTATGGGGACTTTCTAACCATCTGGATTTTCCCTTATGGATGCTAGCATTGTATTTTAAATTATGTAGTTCTGAGAGCAATAATCCTGTTATGTTAAATAACCTTTTTTTTCCTTTGGTGTTCTAATTTTGCCATTATGCTGCTGCAACCGTTCCTCTAGTAAGGATGTTTTCAAGCTGCACAGTTGTGAAATAAAAAGAGAATTTATGGATTTCAGTGTGTAAAGAATGAAAATACAACGAAACCTTGAAAGATATTAGAACAGGGTTGCTTATTCCAGAGTTATAATAGCATATGATTTTTAATAGCTTCAAACTAAGTACACAGTTAATTTCAATATGTAAAGTTAGGATAACTTGATAACTTAAACAATTTACTGAAACAACAATAACGATAATAATATACTTGAATAGCTCATATAGGGCACAGAAGCAAGGACAATGTTAAAAAGCATGATGCTCTCTATTATTCAGTAACAGTACTCTGTTCCTGATACAGAAGACATTTTTACTGGCTTTTTTAGTACAACTGAGTAGCTGTGGGAGAATATAAATTTCCAGTTTAAAAATTCATGTGGGTACTATTTAGTTACATTAAGGGTTACATTTTCAGAACCTACTATGAGGAACTGCACTTCTGCATTTGGGCAATTAAAATCTGCATTCTTAAATCCCCTCCCAAAAATTAATTGGTTTTGGTAGGTGATATTCAACAGTTGCCGCATTTTACATTGGAGGTGGTTGTATTTCACTGATGAATACATACATCATTTTAATTTTGTGAAGCTATTTAGGATTTATTTGCATTAATATTAAAATATAAAATTCAGTGAACAGTCTCAAATTAAGAAAAAAAAACCCCAAAACTCACCTGATGTAAGTTACACCAACTCACTGGGTGATGATCTGGCTTCATATTCTGTTTTCAAAGTTGTTTGCTAATTAATGGCATTAACAGATCTCATTCCAACATGAAAAGACAATGTGAAGCATCTAGAAAATATAGCAAGGAGCCCACCTTGGAATACAATTCAGGTGAATGAACCAAACTATTCTTTCCTGGATTCCTTCCTCCAAACTCTTTGCTGGTTGCTATGACTTGGCAGATTTTGTTGTGCTTTTGTATGGTTGTTGCCATATTTACTGGGGCAAACACTTATTTTTCGGTTAGATTTGGTCAATATTTATCCTTTGAACCTAATGCTGTGATGACTTGCATGTGGCCTGGCCTTTACATCAATCTTATTACTCTTATTTGTATTATTAAGCCTATTGGAGAAGGTTTTTCTCATTTCATTTTCTGAGTTATTTCCCTTTGTTTCTCATTACTATGTGTATATTCCTGATCTGATTCTCTCACCTCATTCAGACTGGTAGCTGAGATTCACCCTTACTTCTCCACAGTGCGTTCTTGCCTTGCCTGCTGGCACAGGGCAGCCAAGCATAGCCCTCTGGAGAATCTGTAGATGGTTCTGTCTGGTGGACAGTGTTGCAAACAACGCTTTGTGAGATAAGTCAAAATTTGCTGAGAGTCATTCCTATCTCAAGACAATCCCCAAAAATGGGTAGTAGTTTATCAGTATCATCTAGTTTTCCTATGTAAAAGCAACTAGGTCTTTTCTGAAATCTCCTAGACTATTGGGGACTTCCTGAAGCTACAGAATTTGATCCTGGTGTTAGCTGCTTTGGTTTTTTCCACCTCAGTCATTCCATGTACACTTATCACTAGTATTGATAAGTTTCTGATACCTCACTGATCCCTTGAAGAAAAGGTGTATCCATTATCAGCCTGCATTTTACAAGACTATCTCCCAGACCCCTTAATAAAAATTTGCTTTGCACAAACGTTTACTAAATATTAGAACATTTTTGTCCTGGAATATGACTAGAATATGAATGCAGCTTCTCCAACGACACAGTTCATATTGGGTATTTTTGGATCCTAATGTTAAGAGATGTGTTTAAACTCTGTACTGTGCATGCAAATTTGTTTTGGTGCGCATGAGAATATATATCCAATTAAGTTTATTGGGCACAAGAAACTACTGTCCCTGAATGCATTAGATTTTCACAACCATTTTATTGAGACTTTCAGAGTTTCAGTAATATCCATTGTAGCCCCTTGGATATGCTCCTCATTGATGTGATGTTTCCTAACAGCTTGCCATTAGATGAAATATTCACCTTGTGGCAAAAGCTGAACTGATGCAACAATTTATTCCAAAGGCCCCTTTTAAGAGCAGATTTTCTATTTGAATATGCTCCCGTTCTCTGTCAATAAAGTCTGTATCAAGAACATTTGTTTTCCGTCTTTGGGACTGTGCTGAATTTAACCATCTCTTAAGGCACTGCATAGTAACATTACCTGTTTGAGAAAGTGTAGTCACCTAAAACTAATTATTTCTTTATAACTTGTTCTTCCAAAAGACCAAAACGATTTTGTGCACAATCTGAATTTTGGGAGAATGTTTACAGCTAGCAGGCAGCACCTTTGACAGGAGTGATCTACATGAGAAACTTCAAAGGAAGAAAAGGGAATCAGAAACCTACAAGAATGAGGAGAGGGGGTCTAAGGTGAGGTTTACAAGATTAACCTCCATTACATGTCAATTTGATGTAATGTACAAATAGAAAAAGAAATCTGTTTATTAGTAAAGGCCTTAGAAATTCCTGTGGGGAAGGTGAAACTGCATGTTTTAATAGATCTCTGTGTGTAGCAGTCACCAAGAGATGCATCTGTGAGAAAATAAACATAATTGTGCAACAGATCAGGATGTTCTGTCCAATCGAGGTAGAAAACTGTGAGGAAAGTCTGAACATGGGAAATTAAGATTAAATATAAGGAGTTGTTTTTATTTTAGTTTATATATACCATGAGGGTGGTCAAACACTGAAGCAGGTTGCCTAGAGATGATATGGTCCCTCCAACCCTGGAGGTGTTGAAGACTTGACCAGGCACAGCTCTAAACAACTTGATCTAATTAGACATGCTTTCCACAGGGTGTTAGACTAGGCAACTTCTGGAGTTCCCTTCGAGGATCAGTCATTCTATCCCTCTGTAACCTATAGGCTGGCACACCTCTTTTTATCTTTCACCATGTGTCACAGTATGTATCCTGGTCAATGTCTGCTTTCCTGATTGCTCTGTTTTTTAATTTCCACATTTCTTTAATGTGACCAAATAAACTTTGCTGCACTATAGGCACACTTTTCATTTTTTTCATACAAAGTTAATTTTCTTCTGCTTTTTGAGGACATTCTCTCAACAACTACTCCTCCAAGCTCGAATCACATCTTCCACTGGTAATCCTGTCTTTATTGTTCTCAAAATTACTCAGAGTGTCAAAAGTAAGAATCTATTTCCTCTCAGCTTCTAAGTTGCAGGTAAAAGGGAAAAAAGGATAAATAAAAAGTACTTCTCTAAAACCTCATTGTATCTGGAGTCATAACATTCAACAGACACTTATCAGTTGTTCTAATGTTTCAGGTATTATTCTTCACAAGAACTTTCAGTGATGTCTCATTCCTTCTCCCCAGTGAGATATTAAAAAGCCTTGCCACCCACTCACTTTACCACTTCTTTTGCGTAGATTTGTGGCTGTGTACCGACTCACTTCATACTTCCACAGCTTTTGTACAACCAATTCAAACTTCTGGTGGTTGAGGCTCTTTGACAGTGTACATTTTTAATACAAATCTGGGTTTTGCTTAACCACAGTGTCTCCCATGTTTTAGGGATCAACCCTAAAAAAATCCTGCTGCAACTGTGCTAGAATATCTATTATCTATAGATACAGATTGCTCTATCTGTAGATAGTTCTATAGAGAATTATCTATAGACTTCTGCAGCAATGGCTTAAATGCAGCTAGTTGCCTTCCAGGTGATCACTGAGGGGTCCTTTGCGCTCTTTCATCCTATAACTTGTGCCATAAATGCCGGTGTTAACACAGCAACAGCTTGGTTATCAAATTGAGAACATTTCAAAGCATTTCCTTCTTTAAGACTGTGTTTGCTGTCTACCTTTGTTTCCAGGGAGAGCATAAAATTGGACAAATCAGTCCTGCTTCACCTTGGCCCATTCAGCTTATGGATTCTTCTATCTAGTTATATGATGCTCGGGGTGAAAATGCTGCTATAAGGCTTTCAGCAAGAGAAGAAAATTCTGCTGTTGATAACCCTTTTTAGTGGAAAGGAGTGGGCCATCAGTTGCACGAAGGTCTCCAAGGTTACTCTGACAGCATGAAATATTCAAAGAGGTCACAGAGAACTATGTCTTTCCCTACACTGACAGAACATCTCCTTAGTAGCCAGGATTCTTCTTCCTGGTGCTGAGGAGAGGTCCACACTTTTTTCTTAAAACTGTTGGAGAGCACTTTGATACAGTTCTTGGCTTTCCTGGTTGTACAGGGCATTTCTTGTAGGTTTGGTGGGGTTTTTTCACATTTTTTTTCCCCCACCCCAAGACCTTTCCAGGCCTATAGAATAAAGGGACATCAAGGAAGACAGCAGCCGCCTTTCTTGTCTCTGTCCTTGGATTAGGTGGAAAAACAGGACCACAAAGTTAAAATCCTATGCCTGATATTATTCCTAGCAGTCCTGGAATAATCAAAGATTCTTGCTGAAGCTTTTATTACCAGCTTTTAATGGTTTCAGACAATACTTTTCCTACCTTTTAGAGGAATAATTTTGAAAAGTCATGCCCAGGCTGACTTCATATATATATATGCCTTAGCAGGTGATATCAGAATGGCATCTTCTAAGCTCTGTGTTTGTTTAAAGAAGCAAGAGATGTAAAAAGGTATAGGGTAAGAAGGAAGATGTCCTGAGTTTCTTGAAGTATTCTATTTAAAAAAAAAAAGAATAAGAAGCAAAAAAGAAAAAAACCCATAGAAATCTTGAATGCATTTTGTGAAGTGTTACTCACGTTGTACTATAGGTAGTCCCTCAGATCTTTTTTTTAAGTAAAAACTGTATTGTTTCTTTGTAGGATTTTTTCATTTTAAACTTGAATTGATAATGTAATTGCTTCAATAAAACATATTCACTCAAAGATATCTTTTTTCTTAAGTATGACACTATTGGCAGAACATGATTTTCCATGAAAAAGAGTTTTGCAGTCCTTAAACCATAAATCTCAAAAACACTTGAGGGAGGTCTTATAGCATATGTTAAAATTTTAGATTCCCTAAATAGCAAGAATTATACTTCTATTCATAAAGTGTTATCAGCGCATGAGCGGGCCGTGTAGCATGCTGATTGTTTGCAGCTGTATGGTTACTTTACACGGTGCAGTGTGAGAATAACAAACACAAAAGACCTATGGATTTTTATGAGAAATGTGAATGGGGCCTTAGATTTAAACACAAAGCAAGGGAGCAATGTTACAACCAAGGGAAAAGTTGGCGACCTCAAAGCAAAAGCTGTGAGTTTCCCATGCCAATCCCACAATTATTTGTATAGGTGCTTGAAACACACAACAAATATAAGAGGCAGTCATTATCCTACACAGATGGAAAACATTCGTTTTTCATATCTTTGATCAAGCATTTTACATGAATAAGTAAAATTTAACGTGACCTGCATAATGCACACGGCTTCACTGTGAAATAGGATACATTCAGAATATCCTAGCTATGTAATTTCTGAATGATATATCAGAAAGCCCAGTATGGCCCAGTTAATCCTTAAAACTTTTTTTCACTTGAAAGTACAGCCCACCAAAAGCTTTCGCAAGTTAATTTGCATGGCAATGTGAAAATATTGTATGGCATCTACCTGTCTTAAGATAAATGCAAACCACACATTTTAATAATAAGGTAAACCTGTTCAGATCTGTCGTGATACTCTCCGCCAAGGGAAGGAGAGAATTTGTTGAAATGAGATCCACAAACAGTTTTGTCTCTGTGGCTCAGAAAACCGATTAGAAGCACAGATACAACAGCGGTCCTACAGCTGTAGTCTACAACATATTCAAGTGGGATTAGTGTGTGAAATTCAGGCGTATCTGCACGGTGGTTTCAGCTGTGCATGGAGAAACGGCCAGTCTCACCCACGTCTCATCAGAGTCCACTTCACTTACGGCGCACAAGCACCAGAACGAGCACAGCTTAGCGTTACCTTAGACAAAAGTGTAACAACTACATGTAAAGACCTGTATATATTTCCATACCACCAGGAAGCAGGAGAAGAAATAGTATAAGGGATGGCCTCACTTTCTTCTTTGTGTGCTGCCCTTTGCCATAATACATTCATTTGATTGTAAGACCCAAGGGTCTGGCAGAGATCTGGGGACAGATTCTCGTGTTCAGCCTGGTCTTTGTGTAATGTGATGACGTCAGTCATTTCAATAACTGCAGCCCCTTGACCTTGTACAGAGAAGGTCATATACGAGACACCTTTTCAAGGGGTTGACTCCCTGAGGACCTCCTCCTGAATTTAACCTTTTTGGTGTCTACTGTAGGAGCAGGCAAAGAATGAGAGTGGCAGGGTTCTGGACACTGCTGATCTCCGTAAGTGGTCTACCGACCTCCTGTACCTTAGCTAGGGCCTTTGAGATCTCTAGATACCTCACAGCTCTGTAGGTCTCATGTCACCCCAGCACTGAAAAGGTGAAGGATGGCTTACACTCCCTACATCTTCTACCCTGTTTTTTTCCAGAAGATTTCATGTTCCATGTTTTAGAGGCAAAGTGTAGGTCCTGAACCCCATTTTTTTAATCAAGGAACTAAATCTGTGATTATTAATAAACAGCAGTTTCTTCTTCCTTTAGCAACATTGCTTCATCAACCTTGATTTTTCTTCTACTTAATAAAGATTAATGCTGTACTTTCTCCCTCGAAAGCTAAATGTAATACCAATCTTTATACCACCATCCATATTTCTGCTAGCTGGAATGTGAGGTGTCCTGAAGACAAAGTGCATTGTCACGCATTTAATGTGCATGAGTAAAAGTGCTCATAAAGAGAATTTATTATATTTTGCTGTTCCTGCGAGTGTCCACTTTCTGCTGACTGTCTGGCTTATAAGTGAATGGCGGTGTTGCTCACAGTGCAAACAGTTCCCATGCCGCCGTTTGGACTTCTTGTGAACCTAGACAGAAAGGTGGATTTCCTGGGGAGGAGTTAATTTTGGCCCATCAGCCCAGCCAGCAATCCGCTGTCCCATGTTATATGATGGATTGCTCGCCTTTCGGTTCCTCTATACCTGTGTGTCTTCTTTTGCTCATATTTATTTTTATAGGATATAAAATCCACAACATTATAAGGAACTGGAGTCCAAAAACTTCGCTTATGGAAGTCAGAATATATAGTAAAAGTAGGTCTAAGACAAAGACTTTATATTTGGTGCATCATGTCATGACATGTTATACTCCTAAATACATCTTATTGCTGTAATGTAGAATAGCACAGTAAGAAATCAAGTAAAATAAATTATGCCTGGTGTCAGCCCTGTTTTCGTGAAGATCCTGAGACTTACTTTGGGGAAACTGAACTTGACCCTTAGATTCGGATACTTTCCTAGGCAGAAATATACAGTGGGTAGAATAAAAGAAAAATCACTAGAAAAGGTCTGTCCAGTTGCAGCTGTTTTTTGCTCTTGTTGCTGAAGTCTTTGGCAGTAGCATTCAAATCAAGCTATTAAGCATGGGACGATTTTTCAGTCTGCCAGACATTTGAGTTTTATTTCATTTTATCACATCCATAATTTGGAACACTGCAAAGCTCTCCTGACTTGGGGCTATTCGCTTATTGCCACAGAACGTAAGGGACAGCACTGGCACATGCCGTGGCCAAACACTGGTTAATGGCACGTTGGAAATGCTAATGCACCTCGGAGAAACATTCAACCTTTCTGCACTTTTTGAAGCTCTTCAGATTTACTTTTTTGTGAATGTCGTATGGGAAGTCAGAACTGGTGAGAAGTTAAACTTGGCTTTGTGCTTTTTATGAGAGATGTGGGTTGTGAATTAAGATCTTGTTATAGATACAGCTGTGATTTAGACAGGAGAAAGGAGGCAAGGCAGAGGGTTCACTTTAGAATGGATTTATCCAGAACGGTGGTGAAAATCCTTATTTTTCAGCAAAAATTAAAAGCATATGTTCATCTCTAATTTGCAATGAGCTGCTTCACTACAACTACTTATATCAGTATTGTTATAATGGTTTCAAGTGACCCATGTTCTAATAATCTGTACCATCAGCTCAGTGCAGATCTTTTTTCCTAATTAGGAATGTTTGACCACAAGAGGGAGTTCCTTGCCAACTGTTTACTTATCATGAAGGAAGCAAGTGCAGAATAGGGATGTTTCAAAAAAAGTTAGCAGAGAGAATATTTGCTTTCTGTTGTTGAATGCTGGGAGAGGAAATACTTTATTATTTTTTAAAAAATCAAATCTCTTAATTCTGAAAAAATAACATTTACTGTGGTCTAAAAATCTACATGAATGTCTAAGTTTTATTTAGTAATATACCTATTATTAATTTTAAATATACCACAGTTATCACCTAGGAATAGAAAGGATTATAATCAAACACAATGAGCACAAATGCAATGTATGGTTGGTTTTATTTACATGGTATTAATGTGTGCTATGAATTATTTTTAAGAGCTCTATTCCTAGAATTAGGAAAATAGTAATTTGTACCCAATGGACTTCCTATTTATTTAGTACTTAGCCAAAATACATTATTTCAAAGCATTCAAGTGAATAGTTCCTTCATTCGTTGTGGGTTCTTTTTTTTGTTAAAACTACATTCCTTCTCATATCTTACACTGTTGATCTTAACCACTACAACTGTTCTTACTTTGCATGAAGTATTTTTGTGACTGTACATTACAAGGTCCTGATGAGGAAAATAAAATTCCAGAAAAATGTATTTTTTCCATTCTGTATTAAACTATTTTTGTTGCAAGATACCATACAAAGTCAGAATTTTTGGGGAAAAAAATTATTTATTTATTTATCCTGAAGCCAAGGTTCAGGTTCAACTCGTAAGAAAGCTGTTGGTAATCTGAAAGAGCCATGCAGCTTTATAAATAAGGATTTTTTTTCTACTTGGTCTTAAGGAAAATATGCTCAAAAATAAGAAAATCCCACATAAATAGTATGTGTTTTTCCAGTAGATAAAACCAGACAGCAATATACCCCAAAACAACCGATGTGAAAAATACTAGCTGAAAATTCTTAATAAGTGGAGAAAGCAGACAGTCCAAAAAATATAGGAAGAGAGACTTTAAGGAAAGAAAAAGGATTAAGTGATCTGTGTGCATAGAGAGGCATTTATCAATACCAGATGGAATAGTAAACACAAGCCCGCCCCAGTCCAGCATGTGCTCACTAATGGTTATCTTGTACTTACACTCAGCATCGGATGACTGGGTGGCAAATGCAACTCGTTTTGCTATGTGCCTCGTGATCCTTAAAGGCTGTAAAATCATTTCCAAACGCTAGTAGTTGTTCAGAGCTCCTTCTGTTTTATACTAATAATCTTTTCATTTGTATGGCGTTTCTTTGTGCCTTACAAGCACGTTATCTAACCTTCACAGAGCCTCTGTCAGTAGGTAGAGGCTTTTGCCTTGGTCTTACAACGGCACTGATGCGCGTGGAGGCAGAGAAGAGGCTAAACTTTTGAAAATGTTAGGAATACCCAATAGCTATTTAGTCAGTCCATTACCCAATTTCTGTGTATATTCTAAATGTTCATTTAATTGTACCCCTAAAACATAAAGCCAAAATGTCGTACGTGAAATAAATGAAAGCTATGAATGTTTGAAACCTTTGCAGTTTCTCCTTTACCTTAACTGGCTTGTGTATCCCTATTTTTCTTCGTGTAATCTTTGAAGCACAGTTTTTCATCAGACATTCTTCTTGTGAATGCAGCAGAACTCAGTCCTTGTTTTTATGTGGCATGATTGAAAGGCAAATATTCATCAAATCAAATGGCACTGCATAGTAATTGGAAAAGATGGTGAGTTATACATTTAGTCCTTTATTTTGTAGAGCTTGGAATTCACAAAATGCAAGTTTCTTTAAATGGAAACATGAACTAAAAGTGTATGTCATACTAGCTTCATCAAAAGGCATTATTTTTAAGGCAGCTGTATACTCCTTTTTTTTCACAATGGTTAATTTTTGTATTTAGATCTAGTTATTGCAGGATCAAGTGATTCTTTACTTAAAAAAAAAAAAAAGGCTGTAGGCTCTGTAAAATGTCTAACATAGTACATTACCCTAACATAGTACACAATTAAGTTCAACCAGATTAAGTTCAATGATGAAAAGGCATAAGAGAAGGTTTTTAATAATTAAATAATATTTCCTCCACATTTTAGTAGTGATCATGAAAAACAAGGCATAAGGAGAACTGTGGGAAGAAGAGAGACTTCATATTCTTTGAATATGTCTAGTCAAATACTAGACAGAAATTAAAATTATTAGGCTTTCATCAACATTAAATCTTAGAAATGTTCAATTTACCTTTTTTCCCCCCTTCTCAGCCAAACACTTCAGAAATAACAGTAATGGGATGTTTCCATTCATTACTTGAACTCCTGGACTAGGTTGCAGAGAGTAACCTTTTACCTATTTTAGCATAATACTATTTAGAAGTCACATGTTTTTGAAGCATTGACATAGGTTTGCGTTTGGGATGATTTCTTGATGTCATTATAAAACAGCAATAAAGCAAATAAAAATAAACTGGATTTTTTAAATATAAGGGTTAGCCTCTACATCTATCATGAAGATCTTCACCAGTATAGAATTCTCCAAGGTGATATATTTTGGAGAAACTAATAACTTGTTTTGTTCTCTTCACAGTTGCACAAAAGAAATTCCTTTTAAATTGGACTGGTAATCTTAAAATACTGTTTTGAAATGTGCAACTTTATTCCAGAGTATTTATCCACAGTAGTTTAATTTTTTTATTAAAAACATGAAGGAATATTTCATATAAAAGCAAACTTTCACTGTCATATTATCAAGCTTTTGAAATGGATTGCAGTCAAACATACACCCACACAACCTTAAAACCAAATAATAGAAACTTTCATTTTAATGGGCATAACTCTGTTGATCTTTTCATTTTTTAATTGTAAATGACAATTTAGTACAGATGTGGAACAAATTTGCATAGTTAATGTAATCGTTTTCCAGCCTGTTCCACTTTTCTACGGCATGATCAGCTGTCATGCTTAAACTTACAAATTCCTGGCATTATCGAAAACATGCAGCTGCAGGTTGGGGTTTTTCAACTGTTTGTATCAACAGACAGGAGGAAAAAATAGTGAAAACACTTAATCTGACTTTTCTCCCTTTATAAATATAACAAACTTCTCTCTTTAAGGTAGAAAATTATTTGAATAATACTTCAGTTACAAGGTAAATTAACTGACCATTTTATTTCTGACTTTTTAAAATAGACACATCTGTTAATCCAAGACACCTTAAGATTTAAAGGCATTAGCTAATTAACTTTACCATCAGCAGTTATTCTTCAATAGAGAACAGCAATTATTAGAAGTCTTGAGCAATCCAGGTATAGTGTTAGCTTCCAAAAAAGTGGAATTTCAGTTAGATAAACTTAATTTCATAGTGGGGAAAGGAGGCAGACCAAAGGGTGTGAATATCTTCTGGAGTGGCTAAACTGGGGGCAGAGGAGCTCTACTAAAAACCATAGGCACAAACTTCTTGGACATATCTATATGGTCAAGTGGATATTTCAAGACTAATCTTTACATTCTGATTTATATTTTAATAAAGCTGTTATTCTCCAAAAAATAGTTCTGTTATGTTTGGATATAAATATAGCCAAAAATTTTTAAAGATGAAAATGTGTGATCCTCCCCATGCATTACTCCTCTGATTTGGTTTTCATCTAAAAGAATAATCATGAAGTCTTGATAGAATGCTTAGTATCACTAATTTGTTTAAATTCCTTATTTAGAAGGCAATGTGTTTTATGATAGCTCTGCGTTCTTCTTTTGGGAAACACAGGGAATGCATCTGAGATCAGGCACACTCTCTAGAAATGGGATTCTGAAAGAAGATTTACAAGCAGTATATTACAGAATAAGACAGAACTTTAAAAACTACTAAATTGTGCATCTGTAGAACAACAAACTGCAAAATTGTTAGTTGTTGATAGATATAAAAATAGGAGTAACCTACAAGTTAGATAACACAGAATATGACCTGATATTTTTCAAGTAACATGTCTGAAAATGTCAAATGTTTTGAATTAGGTGGTAACAGACACCATATTTTTCATACCCTCTCATAGAGAGTGTTTATAACTTGCATATTTGACAAAGTCATCTGTTCACCTTTGGGAATACGTCTTCAAAATGGTAAGACCAATATCTGGTGTAACTGAATCGGGGGAAGGGGAGGGCATTAGAAAGTGCAGACTTGTTCAATTAAAAGCCTAAAAAGGCAAAAAACCTGGTGGTTTTGTGCAATGAAAAGTTAATGGACTGGCTTAGTTTCCATAAAATAGTGCTTTTCCTTTTTTTTTAATATTCTGAAATGCTTCATGGATCTCATATGAACATAGCTAATGTTTCACGAGCATTACCTCCTCAGAGCGGTAATCATAGTGTGTATCAATAAAGATAAAATACAGTAGGACACTGATTCGTGTGGATCAGCTGGAAAACCCATAGAGAGAAACCTCTGTACTTTACTGATCCTCCAACCACTAAATTTATGGACAGAAGTCAGGAGAGTTCATTCTGAAAAAGAAGTTGGAGGAGGCAGTTGATAATCAGGTCCTGGATCGTCTTCTCTGTTTCCTTCAAGGGCATATGACACTATATTTAACAGATTAGAACTCAAAACACTTAATTATTACCGACATTACTGAAACACTGTTCATATTTTCCATTTGAATATACCCTTTGTATATTTCATTTCCAGAAATTACCAGTGTTTCATTACTATTTAGAGTTGGCTACTAGACCTTTTTTTCCATTTAATATGCAAAGGTACTGGACAGCCTGAACTGTCTGGATTTGGAATATAAAAATAAGCCTTTGGACCCTTCATATTAAGTTTAAATAATGTCTCAGAGTATATTTCATAGTTTGCCATCTGTATTTTTTCATTTTCCTCTCCTTTTGTTCATTCTTCATTCATACATGGAAGGACAACACATGTTTTGTTGCTCTTTTTTGCTTTTCTCATTTTCACTTTCGTTATCACCAGAGTGGTCATAATTTTGAACAATTTTGAAAAATTTGCAGTTATTTCTGTCTTTTCCTTCATTTTTAAATTTCCATAGAAAGATTATAAATAAACTTTGAGTTAAAATATTCTAAAATTGTTCTCAAATAATATTATAAGGTTCACACTGGTACCATTTCACCTGTATGCATTGTCTACAATCCCTATACTTTTTGCTATAATTTGAGATGATAATAGATGTATGCAGCTGAGTGTAAGATATTGGAGGTGATTTGTTCTTGAAATTAATGGTTAAATAATGCATTTCATACTTGATCTGTTGTTTCAGCTTAAATAGCATTTCAGAATCAGTCCTGTAAACAGAAAATTTACAGCCATTATTTTTAAAATTTATTTAATTCTAGATTGTAGCAATATTCATTGTCACTATGTGGCCTTTTAGACACTTAGAGCACTTTTGTCTTCCTGTGACGTTACCATTAAACAAATATTAGTCCCCTAATTAACACTTAAATAAGGCTATCTCTGTGTTTCTAAAATTGTCCTGATTTGTGTAGAATGGTGACTTGAATAAAATGATAAAATAAGGAGGACCAATGTATTCCTATCCCATGTGAATGCAGTAACAGGATATTGTACAGTAAGACTGTAAGGCTGGTCTGTTCCTTTAGCAGAACTAGAATATCATTTTGTCTCATGGCACATTTTAATGCAAAGAAGTAGCTTTCAGGAATTGACACAGCATAAAACTCTTTTGCCCCATCCTTAAAGAGGCGGACATTAGATTCTTCAGTTCTGTTTTCACATTAGGTCTTTCTTCTGTTCCTGACTGCTTTAATCTTTTTCAGCTTATTTTCTTTAGCAGAAATGAAGATAAATTGTCCATGGAACAAAAAAAACTTTCCTGCCAATATTTTCTGGAATATTTTTCCTCTGGTTTATGGTGTTTATTTTCAAAATATCTGTACTCCTAATAAAGCTAGTTCTCATTACAGTAAAATTGCTGACCCTAGAATCACTGTGAGACCTATTACACATAATTTCTTAATTCCTTAGTAGCCAATAACAGTTGGAGTCTAAACTTACATCTCGGGTCTTATGAAGTCAATGTTCTTTCATTTCTCCTTGGCATTTACATCAACATAACTCTGCCAACATTTTCTTCTTTGTTATAGCAGACAATCCTGCGAGTTCAATGGCAGCTTTATCCAGATGTTTTCCAGACATCTGTATTAAGGGTAGCCAGCACCTGACTACAACTGTTCCTTTATAAAAAGAAAATATATTCTGACTTCTTACTAAACTTTCCATTGAATTTCAGAAACTGTCATCCTCTTACATAAAAGAAAGTAGGAGCTATAATAGAAATCAAGTCATCTCATGAACTTCATATTTAGACATATAGATAGAAATTCATTTCAACATTTATAGCATATCATCAGATTAAAGACCTTTCTTCTGTGACTGACACTATTGCACTTCTCCATGCCTTCATTACTCACAAAATTGACCACTTTAATCTTTTAGTGCCAAGCATTCTAGATAGTTGGCTAAATCATCTGCAGATGCTCATCATCTAAAGGCTGCCATCAGAGCTGTTATTAACAAGACTCACTTTATAGCTCACATTTCTCCCATCTTGCAGCCTGTACATTTGGCAGCATATCGATTTGGACGTAATGTAGTACCATTTGGGAACGAATTGGGCACAAGTATGTATTGTGTATAATTTTTTCCTACCTTCATGTATGTATAATACCTGCAGCATCTTTTATTGGTTTTGATGTTTTATTGTTCCAGTGTTTATTAATTGTCAGCTTAGTATTTCTCTTAATTTTCTGAGCAGTTGATGGAACTCCTCTCCTTCATATCCTTCCCTTTATCCAGCCAATCACTCTGCAAGGTATCATCTTTCTCATTAATGAAGGTTGGATCTTAAATTTGTTTATGTTGTAAAGAGAATTTTCATTCATGACTGATGGTTTTCATCAAACTATCAAAAATTTTCAGTTTGGGTTTGTATCGCCTCTTTGGATATAATCTTCTGGTCTTGGATTTTCAAATGCGCTTACGCACAAGCAGTTAGTACACTTATTTTAATATGACTAACTACTGTCTGTGTACCAATCACGGCTTGGGGTATTGAAGTAGCCAGCCATGTACATGAGTTTCTGTTTATTGTAGAACTTCCTGATCTGTGTGACAACTGTAATAACTTATTTTGTAAATTAAGCATTCAGCTATTCATTCATTTTTGCACGCATGATTGTAAAACTCACTTTGTATGTATCAGGTTCTTAAGATTGCACAGGTAATAACGGATTTATGGTAAATTTGCATGCAAGCTATTTTAGCAAAATATTTCAGAAACCCTTGCAGAAATAGGGTTAAAATGCTCCTTCCTGTTGTTTCTTTTGGAGACGAAGTGTACCTTGTCTGAAGTTAGATGTTAACATGTTAACAGTAGTTTTTCAGTTTGGTGAACATTATGTTAAAGACAAGACTTTTCTATTTGTGTCCTGTTCCCCCCCACACCCACAAAGAAAACAAAACAAAAAGTGTTTGAAATAGAACACCCGTCAGGAATCAGGGATATAAACTTAAGCAGACATCCTTGCTGTTCTCCTTTTGTGTGCGTACATGCATTTGCCAAGAACAGACTACCCAGCACACAAGGATAATTGGTCTGTTTCTAGAAAAGGTTATTTCTTTAAATTGGTGATTCAACGTGTTATGCGGCTCATTTTGCAGCTCATACCTTAAATTAAACCCTGGGGCTCAGCTGACCTAAAGATCCTGATATGAGAAGTTTATACTGTATCTTACCTTTTGCCATAATGAATAATGAGAGGAAGCTTTATGCATTGTGACAGTTGAAGTTCAACATATTTTTGTTTATATTTGCTGGAAGGATGTGTATCTCTTCAAATACCAAAATAAGTATCTAGACTCTCAGTGATGCAGAAAGATTCTTTTTTAGAAAAAATATGGACAAATCCAAACAAATTAGGCTTATAAAAGTGTTTTGGAGTCCAGGAAATCTGTTTCCTGAATGGTAGAATAGTTAACTTGTAGATCAGTAGTGTAAATATGGGAATGTGTGAATTGAATCCAGTCTATGTTCATCCTTGGGTAGGCAGTAAAATAGAGCAAAATACGAGGAGTGACAAGGTGATTATTGTCATTGTTCTATTACTACTACTAATAATAATTATTATTAGTACTGGAAGGAAGTGAATAGGGGTTATTTCAGCTGATAACTTCATGCAATAGCCATAATCAATGCACTATTCACACCACTTTAGATTGATGTTTTTAAGCCTGAGAAGGAGAAAGTGTGGTTCTCTTTGCTGCATGCCAGCCAGTTTATACATTAAATATTAATTGCACAAAAGCAGAGGTGCTTCAGTGAAGGAGACCCAAACCCTTTATTCCACAATCTCCATGTCAGTTACCCCATTTATTATTAGAGTAAAATCATGTTCTCTCTTATTTATTTTCCATCTGGCTTCAGCATTCTTCTGTCTTCACAGTAAGGATGGGAAGTGCCTCCCAAATACTTGTACCATTGTTGTGGGTGACTTTCTCACACAAGTGCTGCCCTTCAAGCCCAGGAATATCTAGAAACTCCCTTTCTGACTTGGTAAGTGCTCTTAATCATGAAAGCACTCAACCAGTACTGTACCTCCCCCCTCACCCCACACACTGAGCAAATTCAACATGTTTTGGCTGTCACGAGTAATGTCTTGCTTTCTTCTTAAGACAAGGAGGCTTCCAGGTGCTTGTCCTTCTCTGAATTTCATGGTGTATACAATGGACAATTCCACGTCCCTTGACTATGACACGTCTGAACATCTCTGCTTATACAGAACTTCTCAACAATTTCTGTAAATTTTTTGTTGTTGTAAGTTAAGCATACTTAACTGTGACTGAAAATTTTGTTGGGTTTAGGACTCTAAAATATTAGCGCAGATGGGATAAATATAGTACATCCCCTAGCTTTCACCAAGATGCGGTATTCAATGTAGTTTCCTTTCTTTTTAGTTCAAAAGCTTAAATTACTGTATAATCACTATTATAAAAGGTCACCTTCCCCAACAATATTATTTTCAGAGGCTGGCTCAATGTATAAATTCTGTTATGTTTATATTTAATCAGCCAAGGTGTGAGCATAGCAAGGGGATGAATCTCACAAAGGTTCTAGAGACATTTAACTACCGTCCGTGAAACAGCAGTCCATGTAGTCCAGGATTTCAGTCCACCAAAGTTGTACTCTGTCAGTGTTATGCTATTTATGAGGGGGAGGAAGGTATTAAACAGGAAATGCCTATGATTTAACAACCTAACAAAAGTAAATAGCTAATCTGCAACCATCTTACAAAGCTGTGCATCACAGAGAAGAAAGATACACAAAGGCAGAAACACGCTTACGTACACTTATTTATAAAGTGCTAGAGCATATGAAGAGTTGAAAAACTGGGCTTAAACCTTGAACTTTTAATTTTTCTTTGGTAGACAAAGTACAGTAGATTAAAGCAATACCTTTTATTGGACCAACAAAGAGCGGTCAGGTTTTGAGACCAGAAAGGTTGCATCTTCAGTTTTCACCTTATTGATCTTACCCACTGTTCCTTACAGGCCAGATCAACTACAAATATTTTCTGTGTGCCTTGGATGATACCTTTCTTCCTTTGAGATTTAATGTTTCTTTTTGTGATCAATAGTAAAAAGATACTTTTTGTAGAGAACTACAATGAAAAAAAATGTATGAAAAGGAATTCCTTTGTAGTAATTGTTATTTTGCTGATTATCACAGGAAAATCAGAATTATTTTTTTAATAGTGAAAAATACAATTAAGTGCAGAAGCCACTTCCTTTTGTTATGTTAGTATATCCCAATATTCATCCTGGTTTGCTTTTGAAGTCAAGAGATTTCACGTTAGAGTCTGAGAACACCAAACGTTCCCATCAACAACACAGTACATTAAATCATTAAAAACAGTGTAACCTTGTCCCTTTCCCCCTGCTCCCACCCTCTCAAGTCGACTTCATTTTTTCTTTAACCTTTTTACTGTCCAAAGAACTACAGGGTAAGCATTGCCCCTAAGGCTAGGTGACATCTATTTAATCTGTCTCAGCATGTTTACAATTACAAGAATTTTGCATTCCTCTCTAATTAAGTCATTACACAAGACACCACAACTTTAAAAAGGGTTCACTTACTGTTCAACCAGAGACAAAAACAGTGAGTTTTCAGAATGATTTCTATTTCTTTGTGACATGCCACCCTGCAATGAAACCTGATGGATATGGAATAAATGTGAAAAAAAAAGTTTTTATTTGGCCCCAGCTGGCAGATGTTGACTGAAGATCCAGTCCCCTGTGGCCGGCAAAGAGGAAGCAAGGAGAGAGAAAGCAAGTAGAGCTGTCATCAGAGATAACCACCTGGAAGAACAGGCTAGATATGACCATAATAAATGTCTGAATACCTGATGATGATATATGGAGCAGCACGGCACTTGTCCCCAGGCCCTTTCACACTGATTCCATTTTTGAAATGCCCAATCTGTGTTAATTTCTAGAAATTAAATGAAATATTTTTCTTGAACATCAGCATTTTTCTAGCAACACTCAATAGTTGATCATTGTGTTAAATGTATTAGATAATATTTTTGTCTTTTTAGGGGAAAGTAAAACACATTTTTTATTATTAGTTCATCTAAAAATTTCTTGTTCATCCCTTGAAGTACTTAGTATGTGTTCTGTTTCAACAGAGAACACCTAAACTTTCATTTTCTTGGCAACTGAAATATACAGGAATTCTTATTCCATTAAATTTTAAACTATTGAACAGATCCTTATAGTTGATCTAACACCTTCCATTTTGCTTATTTAGTATAACTATTTGAAGGAGAAGTTAACATTAAGTACTAGTTAAAATAAATTTTAAAAAATAATTAAACCAGAGTGCATGGTTTGTTACTTGGGATATATAACCAGGTTTGTGTTAAGCATATCTTCCCAAACTTTTTAACTGTTTTGCAGGCTGAGACTGCATACAGCCTAAAACCTTCAGGTGAAGTAGCCTGGCTATGCTGTATGTGTTTCTTTAAGGCATAGAAACAAAAACACTTAACAACGGAAAATAAATTAATCTGCTTAGTGTCAAGGAGTTCCTGCCGAAAATATGAGGATACCTTTGGAGGAAACAAAACCAGTAATTCCCTGGTCCTGAAAATAAGAAATTATGCACTTAGGATAATAAATATAAATTTTGACAATGCTTTATTTTAATGGCACATGAATTAAAACTGCATTACAATGAAATTGCTGCAGAACATCCACATTAATATCAAATGAATTCATTATGACCAGCACAGTCACAATGAATACTAAATGAATTAATAATAATGAACCACTTAAAGTGTTACCTAATTGTTTTATTTCATTTTTATGTATATTTTTGCCCAAATTTAACTGTTAGGTTAATAGAGAATGACATCCAGTAATTCATTTCAACACCAAGTGTTTGTAAGTGATTACTTTCACACCAGATTCAGTCAAGCCTGCCGCATATCCAGCATTGATCAGATGTCTCAGAAAGACTCACCTATTGCCCCGGATATTTTGAATCATGTTGATGCAAAATGATCAGCCAAGGTGTATTAAAGATTTAACAACTCTTAATGGTTGGTGATAACGGCGTTCCTTGAACTGACAATACATCTTTCTTCCAAGAATCCCAAGTGCTTTACACAGGTGCTTATTAACAATATCCTACAAACACAGAAACTGAGGAAGCACACTGGACGGTTTGCCCATGAAAACACTGTAGCTTTCCTGATATCACCTGTAGAAGCCTCAAATCCCCCCAAAAGCTGTTCTGGTTTTCTAAGCTAAGTTGCCATCTCTCATTCATTGCATTGCACATGCCATGGTGTGTTGTGTTTAAACTGCTCTATAATCACAAATGATTAGTATATGACATATAATCTTATGAACCATATTTTGTAGCATTTTAAATCATGTAGAAATGATACCTACGAAGACAATGCATTTCTCCACTTTGTATTAGCAAAACCATGTCCCTTCACCCCCATGCTCCACAACACAAGCTCCAGTGAAGTGCGTCACAGGGAATCTGGACAGGTTCCTCCATGGCTAGGAACAATAATATCTGCTGAAGCTTTCATAACGGTAGGGGAAAAGACATTGATTTATGAAAGGTTTCTTTTTTAACATGCTAATAATTCTCTTATGTTCCAGATAAAGCACCCAGAGGAAGATTTGTTTTATATTAAAATTGGGAGTGGGGGAGTGGGAAGGGTGGAATAAGGCATGTATTTTAATTAAGCTGTTTGGTAGCACATATAGAGAATTATACCATTAGAAGGAAAAGTGTGAAAAAATCCCCATTTCAAGTTTAGCATCTGGCCACAAAATGCTTTTAAGAAGCTTTGGATAAGAGGAAAACCCAAAGCACTTTGAAACAAGCAAACAAGGTGACGTCTTTTTAATCCCATCATTTGCCTTGCTCTGCTCATCAAGAAGAATAAATGTCTTTTGTATTCACAAAATATGTTGAATCCTTATCTATTGCAGTTTACTATGAACTTTTTTTGGTTTTTTTTTTTTGGGGGGGTGTTCTAAGACTCAAAGGTCCTCTAGCTTCCAGGGAGAATTAGGACCTTTAGAAAATATTATTTTGCCATTACATTTTTAAAAGGCCCTCTCTATAAGAG
The DNA here is from genome assembly GCF_963921805.1 of Phalacrocorax carbo. Classification (NCBI taxonomy): domain Eukaryota; kingdom Metazoa; phylum Chordata; class Aves; order Suliformes; family Phalacrocoracidae; genus Phalacrocorax; species Phalacrocorax carbo. Next base: position 82,723,951 of record NC_087548.1, read on the forward strand.
TATAGAATCATGTCTGTGCTACTGAGCAGTAAAGGAGGTTTCATTTACTGGGATCTGTCACTCATTTGTGTTGCAGGAGTAAAGAAATAGTAAGATTAGGTGGGCTGTTCATTTTTCCTTTTTTTTCCTTGCAATAAGTCTGGTTTTGAAACTTAACTATCGCACAACTCTCTCTAGCATATTCTTGGGGATTACTACAGAAGAAGAGAAGGGGCCAGGTAACAAGTAGGAGCACCAGTAAAGCCTTCTGCAGACCAGTAACAGAAACTGAGGGATGAGTGAAGCCAAGGAGAAACTTCAAGGTCAAACAGGAGCTTCAATGCAATGAATAGGTGAAATTTGTCTGCTCATTGTACTGTTATGTCCAGCCAGGCCCTGAACACTGTTTGCATCCCAGAGCTATCATTTAATATTTGCATTTCCATATGATCAGGATCTGTCTGTTGAACAGATAATGTCAGTAAAATAAAAACTGGGCCCAGAGAACCAAAAGGGACCCAGGTCAGATGGGGAGGTAGGAAGAGGAAGACATGTTCCTCTTTACTCAAGGAGTTACTGAAAATGGCGTGCAAATTGTGATGTTCTGGGGAAGAGAAAGAAAAACACCTACCCTTCGACTACTGCTGACTGTTTACATCACTCTTCTGCTGTCATTCTTGGTAAAGGTGGCTGCAAACAGCAGGTCTAAGGGATAGGAATTGGAGAATGTAGTAGGTGCTTTTAAATTTCCAAAGCATGGTGTCATGAAGGTGACTAAGGGGTAGATGAAGAGAAGTGGGGCAGCAGTATGAGAACAGATAGAGCTGAGCAGGAGAGCTGCCTTTGTCATTCTTGCTCCTTTCCAATTACATTTCCACAGAGCCCAGAGAATCTACCACAGAATTTGAAAAAAAAAAAAAAATCCCTGTAGATCTATATTTTCCCTGAGGGGTCTTTTGATATTACAATTGTTTTGTAGTGTAAAACCTGTAATTAGCTATTTGGGTTTTGCCTAAACTTGGGGGTACTTGACTTTAATTACCAATCAAATGTAACACTGCATCTGCATTCATGCAATCATCAGTTCTAACTCACGCATACAAACCTTCTTTCATGTGAAGACAATAGAAAATTCTTTTTATTTGTTCTCAGTTGTAACTGGAAATAATAGATGCTGCTAAGAAAGTTTGAGTGTTATATTTATAATAGTTCACAAAGCAAAACAGCGATATCAAAAAAAGGGGGAAAGAGATTGGGTGCAGATGGAATTTAAATGGATTTTTTATATTTGAGTGCCACGGTTTGGGGATGGAGAGAGGCAAACGTGCTTATTCTTGGTGTATAGACTTGACCACTAAACAGCAGTTTTGAAGAGGATGTTTTTACGGCATTACTGCAAAGTAATGTGGTTTCAACCATATTTCTCATTTTTCAGCTTCATACAATCCCTCTGCAGGGGTGGGCAGAGAAAGCAGGCATTTGTGGGGTCAATTACTGCCCTTGTATCCTGTCAAACACCCCTTTCCCCCACCTCCTGTCCATAGTCTGTGGAAAAAAATGGGAGCTGGAGGAGAAGTAACTATCACACCTAGATCTCAACCCTGTGCTTTTCAAAACATGCATCTTCTCAGCCTCTTCTCAACCTACTTAGGCTGTATGCTCTTCAGAGGAAACTGTTTTCATATGGAGGTAACTGCAGTGAGACAGGTGGCCAGGAGCATTTTGGTACCACCTGAATAACAGGTTTCAGAAGCACCAGAGTCAATGTGTCTCATTTCCTACAAATTTGTATTTTGCAGTCTATTGATCTTGCTATCCAAAAGGTGCAAGTCCTGATGAGCTTTAACCAAATCTGGAATACTTAATATATCTTTCCACCTGTTTCTATTAAGCTGCTAGAAAATAATTATTTTTAAGTGTGCTTTTTCCCTTCTCTCTTTCAATATAAAAAATATGGTCAAATAAAATGTGTTCTTTCGCTCAAATAAAAAATGTGCTTTCACAAGCCTTGTATCTGTAACAAATCAGGCTGAAGACTGTCTAACTTTGCCAGACAAAATAGCAGATCATTTTTTCCCAAAAGGCCAGGAAACTGTGCAACCGGTCAGTTCCCTTTGTATTGCCGACTGTCTGGTCTTTGTGCAAGCTCACAAAGAGAGGGGCTTTTTTTTGCTGTATGTTTCTTGCACATTAACAAGCTTCAGTAGTTGTGACTTTAGCCATATGGGTAAATTACAGCATGCTTCTCTTGTCTGCCGTTGGGATTCAGTCCTGTCCATTATCACAAACAGTGCTGCAGTTAAAAAAACACAAAAAATACCCCAATCCCCACACAGAAAACTTGGAGGCAAAATTGTATTTATGTATCCTTTTCATAAAGGTTTGCAGAAATCCTCCAAACAGGGTTCTGTAACCGTGAGTGTGAACCTACACCTAATGGCATGGTTTGGGATTCACAGTCAAGTGAAGATGTAAACTACATTTTTTCTCTGTTTTTTATTGACTGCTAAAGAATTTGTACCTGCTACTGGCATGAAAAGACAGAGAACCCAAATGAGCAGAAATTACTTTCACATAACACTTTTTCTGTATAAGCTCATACAGCATCATAGCTGCATCCTTCTGACATCTTAAATGTTCTGTAAGAACTAAAATCAAATCCGCAGTATTCTTGAATTATAAAGATATGCATTTTTGTCATGCATATGCTTATCTTTGCTCTGAACGAGGCAGGAGGCCTCAGTTCTTAAATGGAGATATGTTTAATACTTTCTGTCAGTAGACAGAAATTATTCCAGGGGTCAGCCCTGTCTGTTTATCCCAGAGATGCTGAAAAAGTTTAACCAACTTTTATTTATTTATTTATTTTATTATTGAGAACAAGCAATAATGCAAAAGGTCTTCATACATGAAAAAAATATTGGGTTAGAGGCATAATTAATATAAAAGGATATAGTGAAATAGAAAGGTGGCTAATATAGCCAGCAAACCATATATCAATGCCAGTTATCATATTTCATTGGAAGACACTAAAGATTGAAAATCAAGCATGGCAATTAATTAGTCTCGTTCCCATTTAACCTGAAGGTTGCATATATAAGGAAATCAGGTTGACTGTGAGCAAAGAGAACAAGTAGTTCAGTTAAAGATCAAGAGTGGTAGAAGAAAGAAGTGGGGGGGAAACAAGGGGAAAGAAATGTTTGCATTTATTTAATTATAAAAACACTTTGTTAATTTAATTCCTGTTGACTACACTCTCACCTAATTAAGAGTTTATTTTCCTTAACTGTAATGATTGGGGGCTTTTTGGGGTGAATTGCACAAATTTTGGGATTCTAAATTAATTTTCACACCCTCAAGCCAAAATCAAATTCAGTGTGTTTTCCCTACTTCCTTTACCACTTGTCATTCTACTGCTAGGAGGCAGCATATTTGTTGACTAGGAGAACTACATAAATATTGGGAATTTGGGTTTCTATCTTCTGCTCACCACCTTCCATGCAAAGATGAATGACAACCTATTTTCATTTGCACACAATAGGAACAGAGTTTACTAATATAGGAAAAGGTGGCTGTAGCATATACTTTAGAGACATAAAGTACATCACTTTGCAACCAAAAAATCCCCACCAAAACCCGTCAAGATTGAAGTGTATGAGTAAAAATAAAATAGTGCTCTAAAAATGTCAATTCATCAAATTGACAACTACAGAAGTGAAAGATTTAAGAGATTTTTCAATGATTTGAAACCATTTTTTCCATGCTTTGATATGTATTATGAAATCAGTTTTGAAATTGTTGAACTACCCTATTTATGATTTTATAGGAAAAAAAATGGTTTCCACTTAAAATGAGCCAATAACTCTCACAAAAGTGATAAAAATTCAAAGCTGTCATTATAAAATTAATCCTAAAAAATGATGTATTTGTATTAGCTCAAACTACCATCATTCTTTTCAATTTGTTTTAAACCAATTCTAACAGGTTTCCTTTTTATGTGATTAAGGATGGGAGACTTATTTTTTCCTAAAGACTGTATTTTCCCAGAATGGAAAAATTAATTCCTCTTCAATTATACTCCAAAACCTGGATTTGAGGCCTACTTAGAGCCAGAGATATTTAATGAAAAGTTTCCTGTCAAAATGTCAGTAGAAAAATTGTTAATTAGTTTCCAGTTGCAAAGCTGTTATCCAACCAAGGGAGAATACATGTTTAATTTCAAATAGTGGAATTTGCAGTGTAGACAGATGAAAAACTTCATAGGGGAAAAAAACAAACTTCTATGCCAATTTCTTTTTTAAATTTAAGGAATAACAGTAGTCCCATTTCTTTTTTGATTAGAAAAAATATACGGGTATATATTTTGTCCTTTTCATGTGCAGATGTAGCACTGATTAGGGCTGAAGTGTTATTGGGAAAGAGGAGCTTTACAGGTGGCTTACTGGGAAATAACAGTCTTACCTTTCAAGATGTTTCAAGGTATTGTCCCTGATACAGAAATTTTCCTCTTGTTTAGAGCCATACTTCTAGACTTTGTAGAGTTACTTGCCTATCTAAAGCACTGAGTTTGGTCTGCTGGGTCATAGGATCCCATATATCTAAAAACTGTGCAGCTTGAAATTTTGATACTCCAAAATCCAAGACAAAATCTGATCGACACTTTTTACAGGAATAACTAATCTTGCAAGAAGCCAAATTCGTTAAGTATCTCCCATTTTAATGTAAAAGTTCCTTGGCTGTTTAACATTAACTACTCGTGCATGCTCAGAAGTGTCCTTTTATCCACCTCCTCCATTTGTTTTATCCAATTTGAACAGAGCCTTCCTCTCAAACACACCTCATTATTTTCAACATGAACCTCTGTTCTAGACCTTCTGTGCCATGACTTTCTGTACGAAACTTTGCAAGACAGAATTTGTAAGTAATCATGACAAAACTATCTAATGCTAAAAGGTGTTGATTGTTATACCTGGTGTTGATAAACTTATCTGTCTAATATGCAGTGCATATTTAATATTGATGAAACTTTTCCAGATGCACTGAAATTCATATCAGGTTCTTGCACAGAGACCTTAATCAGTGCATAATGGAATGAAAGTGTAGTGAATTGGTTATAGCTGAAAATTTACTCTCAGATGATTCATTTGCAGAAATTATTGCAAGGAGGCAGTGAAATGGCCCCAAATGAGTTGTGCACCGTGATGTACTTGCTGTTTTGCCCTCTAATTCTGTGGCGACCTGGAGCTCACAGTGTTATATATCCAAATGTCACTTCAGAGTGCATCATCTGAACCTTGATTGCTGAACCCGTGGCCTGTTTAGCTTTTCACTATCTTCTTTCTTCTCTGGATGTCATCGGAGACTCCTATGGAGAGATAATGTTCTCCATAACTAATTGAGGACAATAAAGTAGAGATATTTTTTTTTTTAGGCAGTCAATGGGGAAGGCTAACCTTTTTGTGTTGCAGAGAGAGAATAGAGTATTACAAGCATAGAATCACAGAATCATTAAGGTTGGGAAAGACCCTTAAGATCATAAAGTCCAACCATCAACCCAACACCCCAGGCCTCCTAAACCACGCCCTAAAGTGCCACGCCTCCATATTTTTTGAACACCTCCAGGGACAGTGACTCCACCACCTCTCTGGGCAGCCTGTGCCAGTGCCTGACCACTCTTCCACTGAAGACATTTTTCCTAACATCCAATCTAAACCTCCCTGGTGTAACTTGAGGCCATTCCCTCTCGTCCTATCACTAGTAACTTTGGAGAATATTCCAACCCCCCCTCACTACAACCCATTTCAGGCAGCTGCAGAGAGCGAGAAGGGCTCCCCTCAGCCTCCTCTTCTCCAGGCTAAACCCCCCCAGCTCCCTCAGCCGCCCCCCAGCACACTTGTGCTCCAGAACCTTTCCCAGCCCCGCTGCCCTTCTCTGGACACGCTCCAGCCCCTCAAGGCCCTTCTTGTCCCGAGGGGCCCAAACCTGAGCCCAGCATTCGAGGTGGGGCCTCCCCAGTGCCGAGCACAGGGGCCCCATCCCTGCCCGGCCCCTGCTGGCCACACCAGTGCTGACACAAGCCCGGGGGCTGGTGGCCTCCTTGGCCCCCTGGGCACTGCTGGCTCATGCCCAGCCGGCTGTCAGCCAGCACCCCCAGGGCCTTCTCCGCCGGGCACTTCCCAGCCCCTCTGCCCCAGGCCTGGGGCGCTGCCTGGGGTTGGGGTGACCCAAGGGCAGGACCCGGCACTTGGCCTTGTTAAACCTCATACAAGTGGCTTCAGGCCATTGATCCAGCCTGCCCAGGTCCCTCTGCAGAACCTTCCTACCCTCAACACTCCCGCTCATCTTGGTGTCACCTGCAAACTGACTGAGGACGCACTCAATCCCCTCATCCAGATCATTGATAAGGATATTAAACAGGACTGGCCCCAACACTGAGCCCTGGGGAACCCTGCTCGTGACCAGCTACCAACTGGATTTACCTTTTACCACAACTGTCTGGGCTGGACCTTCCAGCTAGTCCAAGCCATGAGCCACCAGCTTCTCTAGGAGGATGCTGTGGGAGATAGTGTCAAAGGCTTTGCTAAAGTCCAGGCAGACACATCCACAGCCTTTCCCTCACCCACCAGGTGGGTCCCTGGTCATAGAAGAGACCAGGCTGCTCAGGCAGGACCTGCCTTTCATGAAGCCATGCTGGCTGGGCCTGATCCCCTGGTTGTCCTGCACATGCTTGGTGAGCTCACTCAAGGTGAACTGCTCCATAACCTTCACCGGTACCGAGGTCAGGCTGACAGGCCTGTAGTTCCCAGATCCTTCCAGCCCTTCCTGTAGGTGGGCATCACATCAGCAAGCCTCCAGTCATCTGGGACCTCCCCTGTTAACCAGGACTGCTGATAAATGATGGAGAGTGGCTTGGCAAGGTCCTCCACCAGCTCCCTCAGTACTCTCGGGTGGATCCCATCTGGCCCCAGAGACTTGTGAGTGTCCAGGTGGAGCAGCAGTTTGTAAACTTCTTCCTCTCGGATTATGGGGGGTTTATGCTGTGATCTGTCCCTGCCTTCCAGGTCCAGGGGCTGAATACCCTGGGGATAATGGTCTGATTAATAAAAACTGAGGCAAAGAAGGCATTAAGTACCTCAGCCTTCTCCTCATCCTCTGTGGGAATGTTTGTCCATGCATGCATTAAAGTACAGAGATTCTCCTTGGCTCTCTTTTAGTTGCTAATGTATTTGTAAAAACATTTTTTGTTATCCCTTACAATAGTGGCCATATTGAGTCTTAGCTGGGCTTTTGCCTATCTAATTTTCTCTCTGCAAAACCTAATGAGATCCCTGTTTTCTTCTTGAGTTGCCTACCCTTTCTTCCAAAAGAAGTAAACTCTTGGGTTTTTTCCCAAGTCCCAGCAGAAGCTCACTGTTCAGCCAGGCTGGTGGTCTTCCCACCAGTTCATCTTACAGCACATGGGGACAGCCTGCTCCTGTGCCTTCAAGACTTCCTTCTTGAAGTATGCTCAGCCTTCCTGGACTCCTTTGCCCTTCAGGACTGCCTCCCAAGTGACTCTCCCAGCCAGTGCCCTGAATAGGCCAAAGTCTGTCCTCCAGAACTCCTCGGTAGTTCTGACCCCCCTCCTTACTTCGTCAAGAATTGAGAACTCTATCAAATCATGGTTGCCAAGCCCAAGAGGGCCTCCAACTGCCACATCTCCCATCAGTCTTTCTTTGTTTGTGAACAGGAGGTCAAGCAAAGCACCTGCCCTGATAGGGTCTCTCACAAGCTGTCAGGAAGTTGTCTTCCACACACTCCAGGAAACTCCTAGAATCTTTCCTCTCTGCTGTGCTTTATTGCCAGGAGACGTCCAGTAAGTTGAATTCCTCTACGAGAACAAGGCCTAGTGATTGTGAGACTTCTGACAGCCATTTGTAGAACACTTCATCTACTTCTTCATCCTAGTTGGGTGGTCTGTAATTGACCCCAGCAGGACAGCTCCCTTGTTGGCCTTCCCCCCTCATCCTTACCTGTAAGCACTCAACCTTATCATCACAATCGCTAAGGTCTATGCAATCAAAGCGCTCCCTAATATGCAGAGCCACCCCACAACCTCTCCTTCCTTGCCTATCCCTTCTGAAGAGCTTATAGCCATCCATTGCAGCACTCCAGTCGTAAGAATCATCCCACCATGTCTCTGTTATGTCGACTAAGTCATAACTATCCCACTGGACAATGGCTTCCAGCTTCTTCTGTTTGCTGCCCATTCTGTGTACATTGGCGCAGATGCACTTGAGCTGGGCTATCGATTTCACCCCCAACCTCGGCATGCCACCCCAGTCTCCTGTCTAGTGAGCCTGGTTATATACCCTTCCCCCTTCAAACCTAGTTTAAAGCCCTCTCAATGAGCCCCATGAACTCATGAGCAAAAATCCTCTTCCCCTCTGAGATAGCTGAACTCCATCTGCTGCCAGCAGGCCCGGTGCCCTGTAAACCTCTACATGATAAAAAAACCCCAAATTCCATTGATTCCACCGATGATTAGGCCAGTACTGGGATTAGAAACTAGGCATCTGGAAGAAATCCATACTGACCCTGTATAATTCAATAAACAGAAAGTTCTAGAGGAAAACCTCTGGCTCTTTGACAACATGGCTTCTTAGGAGAATTGGTTTTGGTTTTCCTCTAACATTGCCTGCTTGAAACCAGCTAACCATGAGGATACAGTGATCTCTGTAGACCCCACGATAAAACAAGCATAAAAGTCATCAAACATAGAAAAGAACAATACAAATTAAATTTCATTCTTATTGCTTAGATATTTTTCCTTCCAGTTATCATGCACAGATTAGAAAGGCTGAATCTGGTTTAATGTGCCCATGTTTACAGTGGGAGTTTTCAGTGAATGCAGTAAGCAAAGTTTGATGTCACTGGCTAATTTCTGAGCCTCCCAGAACAATCAGCATCTGTACTTAAAAGCTTAAATATACTTCGTGTTTTTTACGTTCAGAAGGTGCAAGAAAACTGCAAACACAGACGGAGCAATGCTTGGGCTGAGGGTGCCATTGCCAAAGCAGGCAGTTCAGCATGTTAATTGCTTCTACCACTTGGAAACATCTGGAGCTAACACTGAACTATATAAAGCTAACTGAAGTTGCTGCAAAGCTCATCTCTGACTTTCAGTTGCACATAAAGCAGAGATTTGGTATTGCATTTGGCATATAAGTTTATTTCTTCTACATAGAGAGACGTATTATATCATAATGTTTAGCATGACATGCCTTTTCTTGACACAATAAAATTTTATTTAAAAAGTGGACATTGAGGGTAAGGCTATTCGAAGCCCAACCTCTGACTATTGTCTCTGCAGAGGAGCTTGTGAAAGACTGCTTGCAGAAATTAGCACCTCGAAGTGTGGCAGCTCCAGTTTCCAGTTCTGGTGATCAGGATTCATTTCTGTCTGTTTTAACCACTGGATTCGTGAACAACACTTGTTGGCCTTTTTGACAAAATTAACAGTGTGCTCCAGCTAAGTTCTGACTAACAAAAACCATGATGTTTTCTTCAGCCAAGATTTCCTTTTGGCAAGATCTGGCAATTCTGAATTTTAGTAAACACTTGAAGTAATTTGTTATCACAAATAAGAACAGAAGTGCAACTATTATATTAAATTTCAGGTGTGATATAAGGCCAGAGTTGAACTTCTCTGTCTTCATTATCATTTGTGTGCATTATGTTGTTTGTGCCAGTAGAATTTTTGTGGAAGTGAAACAAATATTTATGAAAAAAGGAGAAAAGAGAAGAGCTAAAACATCTGAAGAGCAAGAAACTTTCCCTTCCCCTGCTAACTGTGTTAACAATTAATTAAAAATTAGAATAGTTCTGAACTTTCTTCCCAACTAAAAGGGAACTGAAAATTTGCCTGAACATAGACTTGTACACGTAAGCTGCATGTGACAGAAAGGGAGTCATCAAAAGGGTGAAAAAAGGATTTTCCTTTCCTTAATTTTTAAATATGCCCAGTGGCAGTCCTATTTCTTATTTGTCTAGTATTAATGAATAATGGAGAGGAAAATTACTGATTCTTGTGTCTGTGCAACATGTGGATAATACCATTACTCTATATTTATGAAATATCACCTTTCCATAAATATATACTTTTTCTAGTTGTCACTAGAGTGCTTGTGTAAAACTTTAAAGTGGGTATATAGAGATAGGCAGAAAGAATCTGACACAAATAATTCATATTATCAGTCCAACCCAGTCCATGTTAGAATCAATCTTTTCTGCAAACCCCAGTGTTGGATCAGATTCAGTCCCATTTTTCTGCTGCATGCATTTAATGGGAATTATTATTTGGACCATTAAAGCCTCTGATCAGAAACCAGTAATTTAAAAAACAATGCACATTTTGGTCCTCTTTGTTTAATTCATTTTCTAATGGTCTGTAGATATCCCTTTTCACAAACAAATTCTTGGTGAAGAAAAAATCTACCCTTCTGAATCCATGTACGTTATTGAAATGGGACCCGAGGGGCAAAATCCAGGAGATTTTTAGTAAAACTGAAGAGTCCCACCCACCTGTTGGTGAAGAAAACCTTTCAGTCCAAAATTTTCCAAGATAGACAATAGCCGCTATAGGAGCAATGTGACCTCATCAGATGAAAAAAGGAGTGTATGTATATGCATGTTGTGTCTGCACTGCTGATAATTTGAACATACAGACTGACTTGGCAAATGAATAGGAATTTCAGGAACAGTTCAAACATGCAGATAAGTATGGCACAACGCACAGTGGGGTCAGCAGGACTTGTGCCCACCTGGGTCTAGGGCTGATTCAGACCTCTGGGGTGTTTGTCTCACTTCATTTTAAAGAAACTCCAAGGTTACTGAATGAGCAGCAACTTAGATTACCTGATATATAGGGGTATATTTTTTCTTCTTCCAGATAAAATATTTATTTCTTGCTGGTCTTCTCAAGAGTTCCAGGAAGAAAAAATCCTGGAATTGAACTGCTTCCAAAGACAGGCAATAATTGCTTCCTTTTAGAATTTAAACATAGTAGGATAGGAAACATTTTATTTTCAAGAAAATTGGTTTTCGCTCTTCAGGTAGGGAAAGAGACTCTTACCTCCTCCCTGCCTTGTTCCCTTTCTCCTCCAGCAAGCCCACAATCCACAAACAACCACAGAAGTAGCAATTTCAGGGGTGTCTCAGGAATACTATTGAAGTTTTAATTCTTACCAAGAGCCTGTGCAAGCTATTAGATGGGTCTGAAAGAGCGGTGCATGCCTGGGACACTTTGGGACATTTCTTTATTCTATGCACTGATTTCAGGAGTGCGTGCTGTAGGGGATCTTTAGTGCATGGCTATGCAATATTTTTTGAAATGTTTGCGTGACCTTCATATCTGCTGGGCTTTATATTAGAATCCCTTACTGTTATTTAAAAAATCTCTCTTTTTCACTGCGAAAAACAAACAGTGCCATGCAATGTAAATAAGTGAACAATGGTCTGGCTATTTTATCACATAGACTGCAGAAATTGTCCCCACTGATATCATACTGCAAATTTTTAAAGGTCTGTAGTGCAGAGTTTTAAAGTGGTTTTAAAACTGCCCCACGCCACCTCAAACAGCAGAATCCTTTGAGAAAATAAACTCTCCAGAAGAGTACTGGCATGCTGAACATGTGCACTGCTCCCCTCTACCTGTTGAGTTCATGTCAGCGGGGTCTAGACCACAGACCTTGTGCGGAGAGAAGATTGCTGTCTGAATAGTCTGGGTATCTGTCACTTTCTGGCTCTTTTGCTATACAAACAGTTCATTTTTCTTAATAATATTTTATTCAAACCCCTCCCTCAATCTATTCCTTTCTGTCTCTTTAAATTAGAAGAAAAAAAGCAGTTCTTAAAGCTGTTTATTTTATAATAGCGGATCTAGCTATTCTGTATTTCTTTTTCCTTTGGGGATGTATTTTTAAGTTTAGTTAGTGCAGAAATTGTAGGCAAAAGAAAACTAAGCCCCGTTTTTGAACATTTGGTAGGGTATTTAGTACTCTACAAGAAATGCAGATGAGCATCAAGAAGACAAAAACCTGTCCTGCCTGGCACAGCTAGAAAAAGGAATAGCCCCCACACTATTTTTTCCAGTCATTCTTTTTCAAGAAAATCACTCTTTAGTTACTCATTTCTTTTCCCCATGGTCAGGTTGGCTGCATCTCCAAACACTTGTAAGTACTGTATGTTCTGACATATCCTGAAGTCATGCATTAGCACCTTTTCATTCAGCAAAGGGTGAGAACAGATATCTTTTGGCAGCTGACAGCAGGGAGCAGGCAGAAAGGAGGAGAGTGAAGCTGTAGGACTAGGACACTGTGGTGGCCTAGTGGCTAGCATGGCTAATGTACCAGCTGTGAATAACCTCCTTTTTTTTTTTCTTCTTCTTCTTTTTTTTTTTCCCCTTTTTTTTTTTTTTCATCCCATCCACCCAACAGATGTCTCTCTGTCATTGTCATGTCCTCAAGCTATCCTAGTAAATGATTTGTGCATTATAAGTGAGTCACTAAGGTGGCAATTGAACCTCTTCACAGCTCAAAATTGTTGATGTGTGCACAGAGAATGCAGCGTGGGGGTGTTTGTGAGAAAAAGAGCAGGAGAGAAGGGGACTGAGAGAAAGAGGGAAAGAGGGAGGGAGGGAGAGAAGGAAAAGAAATGTCAAGGTTACCTTGTTTTGCCTGGAGTATCAAAAGGGAGGGCAAATTAACTGCTGGGTCTATTTGGTCTTTTGGATATCCGGGAACGAGGCTGCTCCATCCTACTCCAGCAGATGTACATATCACTTTGAAAGATTAAAAAATGAAGAATGCAGTGATCTGTATTGTATATACACTTTATTCAGTGGAAAGAATGTTAATAAATATACTGAGAGACTGCAAAGTTTGCCAATATAAATAATGTGGCATTTCAAAGTCTGTCAGTAAATGTAATTGAATTTTTCAATGCAAAAATATAGTTCGGTTATAAATTGGAGTCATGCTTGACATTAGTTCAGCATTAGGAGATATTAATTAGATACTGCTCGCTTCTTCTTTCTGATTTCTTTATATTAAATGAATTATCGGGAAAGAGGAATTTGCAAGCATGCAATTTAGAGATTTTTATTCTTGAAAACAAGCTGCCTGGTAATTTTTAGTGGGGGAATAAATGCCTTTTCAAAAACATTGTCAGTGTGCTGTCTGAAACATGCCCTTCCCAATATGAACACAATATGGAAAAGCTAATCCATTATAATACTTTGTAATGATAATAAGCTACAGTGAACAAGTAGCCTAGGGAAAAAGATGGTAGTAGTCACCTTTAAACAGAAAGAGAATAGCAAGTAATTGTACATTTTTACAGTAGGCTGATGACAACATTTCCTATGACTTTGAACTTACTTTGGCTGTCACTGTTCTGGCAAACGTTCTGCATATCAATCAGAGAGTATATTTCCTACATGACATTTGCAGCATAATGTATAAAATTTACTTATGTGATCTTTACATGTAGTGGCCCTGTTTATATGTAAATATATTAGTTTCCACATACAGCTTACACTGCAGAGGCAGCATTAAACCCCTCCACAGGCTTGCATTGACCTCTGCCTATTCAACATCCGCATTTTGCCGCTGGATTAATCTTTAGCCATTCGTACTGTTGATCACGATGCTTTACCGCAGGAGCTAAATACAACCCTGGTGCATAGCTCCGCATGAAGCAACACTTGACTTACATTGAATAATTACATTATTCTAGGCCCATATGACTATTGAACGCCTTTGCTTGCTTTTTTTGGTAGCTGCCCCAATTATTTCTGTAATCACCAAAGAATAACTTGGCACCTCTTTTGTTTTATGTTCATAGAAGTCTTTGGGGGCACTACGATTTGTTCTTGGTCTCTGGCACTGTGTGCAGCTCTCATGGATGTTGGTCAGTCCTCCTGCTCCCTGATGATGGCTCTTGCTCTTGTATAATTAGCTCGCTACAACAGGGGTTTGATGTCTGCCAACTTTCTAAAAGTAAATGCTGATCAAACAAAGCTGCTGTTCACTTGCCCTTCTCAGCTGTAAGGGATTTTTTTTCTTAGTTCTTGGGTTGTTTTTTTTTTCCTCTGAGGTTTTTCGCCCCCCGTTTTTTGAAAAGGTGCCTTCAAGAAGTATATAAACATGATACTCTGAATTATTAAACATAAAAGAAGTAAGAAGTCTCTGCTTAAGTAGAGAGAGAGTGAAATGATATGTGAAGGTAGAAAGGTGAAAATAATATTAAAAATAGACCTTGCAGAATCCACTTTTATCTCCGCTTAAGGGGAACAAATACTTACCAGAGGTACCCAAACACAGGCAAAACCATATTTGTGTGTACACAGTGTATACATCACATATATTATATAGATGTACAATTTGAAGAGAGCTTTAAGAATAATAGTTTGTGCAGCTGCCCAGCTCGCCTTGGCACTATGCTTCTTCAAAGGTCTCAGCCTGATCCTGTTTGCCTCTGTGATATCCACCGCCCTTTTGCTTGGAAGTAAAAGCAATTCGATCATGTTAGTGTGCTGCAAACTGGAAGCTGTATTTTAAAATTCTAGACCATCTGGAGGGCAATCTTGATCCCTATTGTCATTAGTATGAATTTCTGTGGAAATCCTGTCCTTCTTTGCCTTCTTTGCGGCTGCTATTTTTGTCTACAGATGTTCATGTAACAAACATCAGCTGTCTGCACCACCTTTGACACAATAGATGTTTCTCAGATTGAGCAAGACAGAAGTGGTTAAAAACTCAGCAGTTGCTCTAATACACCAGTAATTGCACTTAGGCCACTGGGCTGAACAAAATTCTCCATGCTTCTCTGAAACTGCTGCAGAGCATAGTATAGGAATTTAGAGGGTTTTGCAGGCTTGGAAGGGCCAATAAAGAGATCAAAATGTATGGTAAATTAGAGCAACTGGATGTCTCTTGGCTGGCTCATAATGTTGTATTAATAAATATGAGTAATGTGGTGGTTCATAGTTGCCCTAATTCATACACAGAAGTGCCAAAAATCATGATTAATACAGGAGCATTCTTATACCAGTCTGCAAGTCATAACTTCTGGGTTTCTTCAGCACCCAATGTCTACAAAATGCATAGAGTTTTTACCCAATCTACTCATTTGAAAATTAAATATGAAGGGGACAACATATTTCTGCAATAATCCTATCTCTTCCCAGAACTTATTACTGTATAATAAAGGCAATTATGTCCCCGTTACTTATTACCACATTTTTTCATTTATTATTTGAGTCCCTGCCAGATTCCATCTAACTTACTTGATCACCCTGGTATTTGTTAGGTCCAGTTTTAGCAGCAGATGGCTGTTACCGTAGCACCTACAGCATAATAGGTATGTCTTCTTTGTATATCACGTCATTTAGCTATCAGACTGTGTAATACAGCAAACACCATGGGCATGTGATTTTGCAGGTGTGGCTAATTCTGGTAGGCTGCCTTAATAATTATTTATGTTTTGTTTCTTTATTTATTTTCTTTATTTATTTTATTTTTTTATTTTGTTTTATTTATTTATTTATTTATTTATTTATGTTTTGTTTCAGGGATCTTCCTTCTCCCGTCTGCAAATTATCCTAATGCGTAAGGTACAATTCAGCTCTTTCTAAAGGCTTAACACAGGGTCTGTTCCCCCATTTGAATCCCCTGTATGGTCTCAAAATGCATTTGTTGAAACTCGGTGTTATGCTTAGTTTTGCAAAGGACGTTCATCTCCACAGGAAGTTTATCCAGTTCGAGTCATACAGATCTATGTTGTTTAAGAACCGAGAAGAGGGGTTCCACCTCTCAAGCCAAGGAAGGACCATGTTCTGTTCTGCCTAAAGCGATTCTCCATCACTATTTATTAAGACCACCACTATAGGAAAGATTTGCATTATGAAACAAAATTCATTCACATGCCTCCTTGAAGATCCAGGTTGCGCAAGGTGAGATATTTCGAATAGCTGCACAACGAGTGTTTTTACTTACCACCTTGCAGAAATAAATGGACAATGAAATAAGCGTTAGTGAAGTGTTGACTTACAAGGGCTAATGGTTGTGGCAGAGTTGTGAAATGCACAGGGTGACGGTCGGTCCTGTTCTCCATTTTCAGGGCAAGCCATCCAGGAGTCGTTTTGGAAAGTGAATCTCAGATGTTGGTGGGGTGTCAATGCAATTGTTTGAGTACTGCTGTCATGTTCGCCTATGCACGTGTGCAGATACACAAACCTACACGTGCACACAAAGATGGCATTCCTTCGCACTGAAGGAGCACTTCTTGCTTCCCCCCCTACCTGGCACTCCCCAGCAGGTGTTTGAAATCTTAGAAATTATATTTTGAGAGCCAGAGTTCTGTGAGTTTCTCAAAGCTCTTTCAGTGGGCAGATGAATATTGCTATGGGAATTTTTTAAAAGATAATGAAGACTCAGAAGGGTTAAGTGATCTGCCCAGGGTCCTACAGAAAACATCTAACTTGGGAAACAGTGCTCGGAGTACTTGATTCCTCAGCTGTTATGCATGTGCTCATCCAGATCTGTTATAGCAGAGAACACGAGTTGCTACATCACATTTGTCTCGCAGCAGTCTGTCCCTCTATTTTTCTGCAATTGCTTCTTAAATTTATTTACAGCCTTACACATTAAGCCCATTCCTAAGATGTCTGCATTGTGCTGGTGAAGTCAGTCCTGGCAAAACTGCTATTCAAGGGCAATAACCCATGTCCCTGAATATCCTTTAGCCTAATGGTTTACCATACATATCATCATTTTATAAGCTTAGGTGTATGCTACAACAGTTTCCAGAACTAATTATGGTAGCATCTATATATCAGAGCTTGAGGTATTTCATTTGCAAACGTAACGTAACATATTCTGTTTTCTTTACATACAAAGAGAGCTTTGCCCTGAAAACTAAACACTGATTAAAGCTGTACTCTGCTGCTTTGTGGTGGTATTTTTAATAAAATATTATCCATGGTAAAATGTAAATAAAAAAGCAAATTGCTTCATTCATCATATATTTTAAGCAGTTAAAATGAATGAACTCTCCTTTGAGAAAATATCTGACCAAGCAAAATAATGGTTATGCATTTGAGAAAATGTTTAATGAACTCACTGGTTAAAATGCTGTTATTTTAGAGCCCATTACTATGTGTTTTAAATTAATTGAGGCAGCATTGCTTGAAAGGCCTTTCCCCCCCTCCCCCCCTTTCTATTCTAACGTACCAAAAATAATTGACCTTAGTAACATGTGTGGGAGCAAAGATCTTCCCTGGTCAGGAATGCTGGCTGCACAGTTGAATGTAAGAGCCCACAAGTGGAGGAGTAGCTATTCATAAATCTTCTCTCCATAATCATTTGTCTAGTGTCAGTTCAAAGTCAGGGAACTTGCCAAAGATCAAACACATTTTTTCTTTAAACAGTTCTTATTGTAAATATTCTAGCTGGTATTCATTTTCCTTTTCTTCCTGTTCTGAAACATACATATTTACTATGCCAGTAATGTTTGGGTTTTATAGGTTGAAGGAAAATGTACTGCTTGTCTGCAGAGTAAGATTATTTCAAATAATAATGTGTAATCCTTTGGTACTGGAAGCTGGGAGAAATTCAATTACATAAAAATAAGAAAATAAACCTCCAACCCCAGAATTTATAAAAGCTCAAGAATTTAACCTGAACATAACAGTAGATGCCAATCTAATTTGCCATTTAGGTGAACTTTAAAACTTGTCCTGTTTATCTGGTTTGGTAATATAACTTAGTGTGTTAGATTTATGCTTCATTAATATTCACAGATGGCAATATATATATATATATATATATGCTCTTCCTGTGCATATCAATTACTGATATCATATTTCTTTTTTGATGGCTTTAATATTCTTATTCTACAGAAAAGCAAAGATGTGATTATCAGTACTGAGTTTTCAAACCACCAGCGAAAAATCTGTAAAAGTATCGGAGACCCATTTCAGACCCAATTACATGATGTCACGTCTGCATCAGGGTACCTACGCCGGAGGTAACCCCTCACTCAGCTCAGCTCAGCTCAGCGTGAGCCCTCCGTGCTGCATGTTACGGCAAGGGCAGTCTCTGCAGCCTGAGGTTGCACTGGGATGAGAGCGGTGCCCACCAGGAGACGCATAAGGTGCAGTGGAAGAACGGCTCGGGCATGGAGAGGACTCACGAAGGAGGTGCTCTTGTGTAGTGAGTCAGGTTGACTTGGTGGTGAAGGCTGAGGGAGGAAGATATGAGGGTCCAACGTGGCCAAACCCAAACTGTAAGAATGCCCTTTTGAATGGTATTTATCTGACAAGGCATCACACTATAAGTTTGATTACTCTTTCTAGATTCCCCTTTTACAGTATTTTTTTTATTGCAATGAATGCAAGCAGTATAAAACACATGTGATGCTAAACATTTTTGTCTGCATCTTTCATTTCCACCAGTTCCAAAAGATGAATCTGGTCCAGTTCTGGGGTTTGGTATTGTTAACTTAATACCAGTTTCCACAGCTGGAGTCTGGCAAGAGGAAGGCCACTCAAAATCAGGTTTTGTACAAAAGGTTTCATATTTCTGGTTAAAAAAAAAACCCAAGCACCTGGATTCATGGCATTTTAAAAGGTGCCCATGTAAGACAAAACAGATAAAGCTCAGAGAGAGTCAGACCTGCACCTCCATTCGAGGTATATCCTTCCCAGTAACTTTCTGTGAAATGAAAATTAACTCTACCCACAGCAGCACACCCTGATATCTTTCACATCTATGAATGCAGAAGCTGAAGGTGTGCATGTGTTGCAGATGCAGACTCCTAACAAAACAGGAAAAGAAACTCACAGAACATAATTTCAGGGAGAATAGAAGCCATTTCCTTAAATGTTTCTCAATCCATTTATTTACATTATCCTATTATTTATATACAATGTATAATAGACTGTTTCATTTTCTTTTATGTTTATAACAGACACCACTCATGTAATATATTGTGTATGTGTAATGCTAGCAAAATGGCACTGCTCAGTCAAAAACGTGATTATTATACAACATTATTGTACTACAACAATTATTATACTGTGATTGTTCTACTACTTCTCTATACATTAACCTATGATTTCTACATATCATTGCATGGTATGAATATACCTTTATGAGGAAATAAATATAATTTAATTTTTCATGTGATACTAGCCCAATAGTGAACTCCCTATTTCCTACTTTTAATTTAAAATTTAAAAGTTCAATGAATATTTGTTCTGTTAAAAAGCATCGAATTTAGTGGAATGAATGGCATACGCTCTTTAAGCTTCAAATCCATGGTTGTTCTGTACAGAGTAAAGCAGCTATAGTAACCAATATTTATATATAAACTGTATAAAGTCATACAAAATTTATAATTGCATGGACAATAACTGTCAATCTAGATTGCCTCCAGTTTGTGCAAGAAAAACTTATACAAGAATTGTTTTTGTCCTGCATGTAGATTAAATTGTGGCACATGCCTTAAACACTTCCGTGTATATTTCTTGCCACAATCATTTTTCATTGGATCATGAACAGATGACAGAATACTTTCAGAGGAATGGGACAAGATGGGATTTACCTGAACTGACAAGAACAAAAGGTGTTTAATGAAGTCTAGAATATGCACTAAAGGTCACATAAGAAGAACATTGCCTCAATATTGAAAGTCATTTGCAATTAGAAGCAAAAGTAATTGGATTCCTGTGATACCTCCTTCTTTCCTTTCTATCTGACACACATGGACATTACCTATGACCCTGGATTAAATATTAATAAAATGCAGATTTAAAATATTAAAACTTTACATTCCTGTTAATAAGTACTGTCAATCTGTTGAGACTCAACATATGGCTAATTTAAGAGTTAAGATCAGATGTTCATAATTCTCTAGATTATCAATGTCTTTTCTTTTTTTTTTAACTTCAACATTTCACTGTGGAGTTAAGAAAAAATAAGTTGGTATTTTTCTGGCAACCCTGGGAAAAGGAAGCGTATTGTCACTGGGATCTGAGATCAACAATGCTAATAATGATTATAGACAGGTACAATTTTCTCATTAGGATAAATTCCAGCCTGTGGGTGAGAAGGTGCCATTCATTAGGCGAAACAAGGACTGTGATATTGGCAACTTCCAATATTAGCATGTGTGTATCTGCATTATTCAAATCAAAAGGAGATAAAACCAATAAGTTTTATTTCAGATTTCTGTGAAAATAGTGCAAATAAAAATATGGGGGGATTAAGTCGTTTACTGGTATGTTTTTGTTTAAATCTTAATAAAGAAGAAAGATATATTTTTATGTGTATAGGCATCCACTTAAGTGTGGCACTCCAGGTGTGTGCAAAAAGTAATAGACTTTTTGAGTGATAGTATGAAAATCTGCATTTCTGACACTTCTGAATCTGTCCTCAAAATTTGTCGGAAGTTCAAATTCTTGCTAACTAAGAGGCTCTTCAGGGGTACTGGATTGTTCTAACAGCTCTGTTTGAACTGTAACATTAATGTTAAAAATTTAATATACAGGGTGACTTATGATCTTATCAGCAGGAAACAACAAACAAGAAGTGCAGTCCTGGAAGAAATCAGAGCTAGTGCAAATTGTAGGGAAATTGTTGTTTTTTTCTTTTGAAGTGAGAAAATGGATAGTTTCCCCTATTTTCTTCCATCTAAAAGGGTAACTCTTGCTTTAGAAACAGATTATATCTCTCTCCTTTCACTCCCCATCTTCTTTTTCATAATGGGATCTGAACTGCCTTTGTTGTGACTGGTTCTAACCCTCTCTGTTCTCTCTGGACTTTGGACCATCTGCTAACCCGGAGAGAGGGGAGGATTGTGTGGGAAGAAGCACAATAGACTACATATAAAGCACATAGCTATCTAGCAGGGGTGAGGATAGACAGTAAACTGTGATCTCCACAGCTGTTATCCTCACTTCTCATATGGGAAAAATGAGAAAAGAGGAAGCTAGTGTTCATTAATTATTTTTTTTTTAAGCTTTCAAAATGAACCCATTCTAGGGTGATTTACTCCCCTTCCTTTATTTATTTTTTGTTTTAACATTGAAGAATTTTATTAAAATGTCTTATTTTCTACCAATTCAGTCTGAAACGTTTCAATAGGTGTTCTTGAAACTTTTCTACTTTAAAAACAGCAAGAAACTTTTGAAAGATAACTGATGTTGCAATGACATTGTCAACAATTATTATTTTGTAATTGTGTGAAATGTGGTTAATTTTAATTTTTGCAAGGAACTTTAAGAAAAATTTGATCAGTTCCATACGTGCTGTTTGCTCACTGTCACGCAATGCATCAGTGCAAGGACTAGGATTAAAATTCCCACTCTTAATCCTCTTTGTTCTGACCTTTAATGCTCAGCTCTCTTATTACCGACTTGACTATTAAAAGCATTTAAATCAACAGTATAATACATTTCTGACAAGGAAGTTTAAGTGTAAGCAGAACTAAGGGACGACTAAAAAAAATATCTGAAGTATTCTTCTAACATACAAACCTATCCATCTTCTAAATTATTGTATGTATGTGCAGCACAAGGTCCTTTCAGTGACCAGAGTTTCCAGGTTTCAAGTGATAGCATACAGCTGAAAGTGGTGTGAATAAATTCTTTAAACTTCTGGTTGCTGGCTGCCAACTGTCTTTCTTTTTCTGTTTCTATGGAGATGGCAGTTAGTTCAGCAAAAGGAAGTTAAGTGAATCCTCTACAATGGTCATGTTCAACCATTGTAGCCTCAGGGCTTAAAGTATTCTCCCTAAAATAGCCAGGGAGAGATAACCAATATTTCTGGAGTAGGTTGTGGGCTCTGGGTTAAGAGCAAAGTGGAGAATTTCTTTGGCTTGGGAACATGGGCAGTGAGGAGAGCTCAGGAACTCAGTCTTATATTTAATATACACATCACTGAACAATCAAAAGTAATCAAACTGAGAAGTCTTTCGCCTTTGATTGCAAAATAAATGCATAACCCAAGAATCCTCAACCTTTTTTTTTTTTTTAATGTAAAATACATGATACTTCTTTCAACAGAAATATGAATAGTCTTTCACATACATAAGTCAGGAGAGAAGGTCGTTGCCTTTCTTACCTCTGCAAGATTTTGGGGGTGCCAGATATGAACCCTCAAAATGTACACACTGCTTTTGCCAAGATAGACTGGGTGCAGCAAGGAATCTTGGTGTTTTCTTTCTTTTCCATTTAAACCCTGTCCAGCATTATGTTAAAATGTCACTGCAGCTACTGCCTGGTTCTTTGTCTTCAGCAGAACCATGTATTTATAAAGTCACTGCTATGTTGACACACAGGAAAGGTTTTTCTTCTCAGCCAAAATAACCAGTGTCTTGAAAATAATTTTATTTCTTTTTTTTTTTTTAACCTTTTTATTCCAGTATTTTGGAGGCACAGCTGATGTTAAAAGAAACTTTAGTCTTGGACAGATGCGAAGGACAGTTTGTTGCACAGACTGAGCCTTAGGCTCACCTACAGGTTCAAGGAGGGTTGGAGTAAGGAGGGGAGCAGCAGACCTTCAGATGATGTTTCCCTTCATGTTCCGCTGTACTGATAGGAAAATGCAGCTGTGCTGAATTCCAGAGAACGATTGGGCAAAATGTAACCAACTTACAGGTTGTGCATTGAGAGTTTTGATGATAAACCAGTAAATTCTAGGTGTGTGAGAGACACACTTCCCTCCTGCTATATTAATAATGGTGCACTAGCTTTGAACCTACCTTCTGAAAAAGAAAATAGGCTTGGAGAGCTTATTAGGCAATGGCATTTACTGGTTGATCTGAGGGAAAACAGGAAGCTACTGGATTAATCTGAGGGAAAGTTCAGGAACTCTTCAAGAAACAGAAAGCAAACATTAGAGTCTGTGTTCTTTCTTTTATCCGTGAACAAATGTGTCTCTTCTTTAAAGGCAGAAATATCTATGACTTTATTTTTTTATTCTTGCAAATAATCAGAGTAACTCTGCAATCATCAGCAGCTCTACTACTTAAACTTACTGAGAACTATTTTATATACCTTTAAAACTGATATTGTAAACCAAACATTTAAAGCTAATTTCTATTCCAGCTAATCAAGAGCAGTAATTAAACACCAGGTTCCTTAAATGATATTCTATCACAGCCTTCATGTTTCCCATCACACTACATATGGTCCAATTGTTTACAGATGACAAAAAAAAAATCCCTGCTCAGATGTTAAATCAAGATGTTTTCTTCACTTTCAAATGGTAGGCTGGCAGCCAATTTTTACAATGAGTTATTCTGAGTTTAAAAAAGGAAAAAAAGAAAAAAAACAAACCAAAAGGAATAGAAAAGAAAGGAAAAGGTTTGGACATTAGGCTTGCAAAGCCCATCAATATCAGGACCTGCCAAAATGAAGCAGTTTCTTAAGTGTGTGTTCACCCCTGTGTCAGAATAATCTCTTGGGATGTTTATCTTTTTTGTGCACATTTGATGCGAGGCTAGAAAAATCAAGAGGGAAATATTTTATAGCCAGAAATAGGTAACGTGACATCAAAGCAGAGACCGAGTTCCCCCATTGGTACTCTTTGGCAGTCTGAATTTCATAGTGTTAAATAGCAGAGGATTAAAGCATCTCAGGGCTTGACTCTGCCATAGTGCCACTGCAAATTTAGAGTAATTCCTTTGTATGCTTGTCTGAAACAAGTATGAGTACAGAAAAGAAACAGGCTTGAATCGTGGACTTTCATGGTGTAATTATTACTGATGCTTTTATGAGATTCCATTTTGGAAAGAGAAATGGGGCTACAAGTTGTCCGGCCATGGAGGACAGGAGCACACACTGGAAAGAAACACTCAACCTCCAAAGCTATCAGAGATTATGAGACACTGTATTTTGAGTGTGTTATGTCCAGCTTTTTCCAATAAGTTCCCGCTAGGGAGGGAAGAGGAAAGAAAGAAACGGGGTCCCAAAGACAGGAACATGCTACGTGCAAAACTCATCTGCATTTTTGCTTTGTGTGGTGTCACATGGACAGCAGGATTAACGTGCTCTGCCCTATTTTGATTCCAGCTTTTAGCTTCCCCAGATGTTTGAAGCTCTGTGATGCAAATTTTTAAGCTATTTGTTTCTGATTGTCTGGAAAAAGTTGTGTATAAATTCCAAGCTAAAACTGTACAAAAAGTGTAATTGGAACAGAGGTTTTTGTTTGTGCCAAAGGGCTCTGCTGAGGCAATGGAAATACCCTGCCCCATGGGTTTCTGAAGCCGTTTTCTCTATGTGGTGAGGCAGCAACTTAAAATGTACTTTCAAATTAATAAATGAAAACAATGAAAGAGAGGAATAGCTTATGCTTTTCAGTTGGCTCAGTGATGATGCATAGCACTTTTTCTAACACCTCAGAACACCTCAAAACTGGCTTTTTTTAGCTCCTCTCTTCCAACAGCCTTCCTCCTGGCAGTCTTCCTGAGGCACATACAGTAAAAAATAACTAAAGGAACTAAACAAAATACTGCCTTTCCATCCCAGTTTTGGAGCTGCTGTCCTGGCCCACTGTCTCACCCTTGGCTCAGGCTGAACCTAATTCCTGGCGTTACTTTCACTCAGAAGCGTGCATTCCCCATTCACAGATATACCATGACTGTCCAGTAATTGCATATTTGTTTAAAAGGGGGAGGGTCAGTCCCGTTGATGGTTGTCACGGTCCTGAGCACTTCATGGGCCAGTTTTCCAGGCAGCATTAGAAGTTTCTTTCCACTTGCAGCCCCTGCTCCTGGGGCCAGTTGCAGATGGGGAGGTAGATGCTAGAAGGCTGGTGCATTTCAGTTGCATTACCTACATCAAGCTTAAACTGATGTGCTCAAGCATACCTTCGTGCTTCAGGGTAGTGGGGACCCTTAGTTCCCGAGACACACACGGATAAATTGGATACTGCCACTAGAAAAATAAGAAGTGCCTATATTAATTTCACATGAAGTTTTCAGCTGCTATTTGAGGGAAGTCAAGGGAAGAATGTCAAATTAGCAGTATCAATTACCTTATGGTGGACTGCTTTTTGGCCAAATGAGAAAAGGGCATTAATTACAGCCTTGGCAAATGCTCTTTCTCTGCTGTCTCTGGACGTATCATGGATGTAGCATGCATTTAGGACTGGCACACCCACTTGTTTAAGTGCAATATTTGCAGATGAGTTAGATATTTTCTAGCTTTAGGAGCAGAAAGAACAGTGATATTTCGGAAGATGATTGCTGTTTTAATCTTAACAATTAGGAACAGAAAGGCAACCTTTAAATATCAAGGAAACGAACACACTACATAATAGAAAATTGTCATTTTAATGCTGTTTGAAAGGATGAAAGGAAATGCGCGTGCTATAAATCAATTTTATACTATTTCATACGGGTCTCAGATAAGACACAGTATTCTAATGAAAGCCTGACAAAATAAAAAGCCACTAATTTTTTTTTTTTGTACTGAAAATATTTCATGTTTGGACTTAAAGGATACAGAGGAAAGTTGAGTAGTAAGACTTATTTGTGGTCAACAAATATGGCCACGCACAACCTAGACCAGTCCACACATAACAGTGTGGTGAGATTACATAATTAGAAATTCAAGAAATCTGAATTGTGATACACTGCATATCTACTTCTAGATCAGCAGATGAAATTTGCATTTTCATTCTTGATATGTAGAGGTTGAACCTTATTATATGTTACAGTCAGAGTCAAATGTAAGCTGAATGAGAATTTGGTTTCCTACATTCTCTCCTTGTCTCTCTCCCTCACACATGGTGTGTCCTTGAAGTACAGTTGAACAGCTTTGGCTTTCAGTTTATCCTCTCTGAGAAGACATGCACTTACTTAATCAGGTGAATATTCATTTGCTTTTTTCCCAACAGAAAGTCCTTGGTTTTTTAGTTTGCTGAGTGTTGGATCTAATTTAAAAGTTTGTGAGATATTTGGAGACCATGTGATGAAATTTTTAAATATTGAAGGACAGCTGAAGATCTGCCAAAGTATCACCAATACCCTGCAGAGAGAATACAATAGGAATAAACTATAGTGCAAGGGGAAAAATCAGTTTTATCACTGATTTCTGTTTGGAAAATTAACTTTGTTATCCATCACCATTTGCAAGCATATACCTGTTAGGAAAGGTTTATGTTGATGTTTTCCAAGAATGGTTAAATTTGCCACATCTTATTACACAGGAGGAAATACATAGCAGTCACAAAAGCAGCGTATCATACAGCGTAAGTGTTCCCTCCTGCACCAGCCAGAACTGCTTCTCTCAGGTGAAGATTTTGAGCTGGAAGGCCTGATTCTTATTTAATCTTAAATCATATTTCTTTGAGATTATGCAATAATGAACAAAATAAAGGTAAAATGGATTCAAAGAGGTTTGTGTCATAGAAGTGAAGAGAAAGTGGTTGTTCACAGCAGATGTGAAGGGGCAAAAATGAAGATCAAAACCCTGATAACAAACACTTTCTAATGTTCTGTAAGCCTAGAAATCTATCTCAGTTCATTGCATTAAACCACTAAGTTTCTTTTTTGAAGTTTTTTTTTAAATGAAACAAAACCTGAATTTAAAATGTAAGTTGGCCTGTGTGTTCAGGTGTAATTTTATGGACTTAGTCTAGGTTTATGAGCCCTCCAAAAAGAGTGCTTGGCCAATAAAACTTTGAAAACAAGAAGATTAATTCTTCCTTAGTTGATATTTGTAGGGTAATTCTACATAAACTATAGGACCGAAAAGGATTATATAGCACAAGAAGAGTACTTGGCCCATAAAACTTTGAAAACAAGAAGATTAATTCATCCTGAGCTGTTATTTGTAGGGTACTTCTACATAAGCTATAGGACTGAGAAAGCAGTTATATGACAATGAATCTGCGAAGTGATAATATAATATATATTCTATATTTACATTATATTACATATAACACAAATAAAAGTGATATTTACATTCTAATTTTTCCTTGTATTTTACACAATATACGAACATATGCCTATCATTTGCAGAGGAAGCATGCATGATTTTTGAAAAGTGTGCCTAAAACTGTTTATCCACTCTTCTTTTGTTTGTAATGTACTTAATAGAATTAGAAAATTGACTATGCTGGCAAAGGAAATAAGTAATGTGAATAGGACACAAAAGGCAGCCTGGTTTGTTGTGAATAAGCTATCCAGAATTAGCAAAATTAAGCCCAATGTAACCACACGATGACAAATGAAAGACTGGATCTCAGTATTTACTCCCTGGTAGCTAGAGGTGGCAGAATATGGCAAAAGAATATGGTCAAACTTTGTGAGAAAGAAAGGGAATATTACTATAGTCCAGTAGGACAGAATACAGCTCAAGAAGAAAGGGAGAACTGTGGATGGATGTCCTGAGCCAAACTGTCTGGCCTGCATGGAAAAGATGCAATACTTCTTTTTTTTTTTTTTTTTTTTTTTTTAATTATTGCCAAAGGATGGGAAAATACACTACATTCAGTAGACTTAGGCAAAAAGCCCTGCTCCTCTGATTGTTTCTGCCTATATTTAAGAAACACTGGATAAAACAAGCAGAGGATACCTCCTTCTGCCTTCTCACATCTACTGCAGTCACCTAATTCCTAAAGGAATTAGGTCAACCTGACTTGACCAAATACCAGATCCAACCCAGAGACTCCAAAAGCTCTTGGACTAACCAAAAATTACCTAAACAACAGGTCTGAAGCTAGACCTCCTGTTTACAAGATAAGAAGATCTAAGGTCTCAAGGAATATTCATTTGCAGGCTGGAATACCGTAAGGCCTTTAAGACCATTCTCTCTCTCGCCCTTTCTCTTTTTCATCACTTGCCTCCTTACGTTGCATACCTGCATTGCAAAAAAGGTATTCAAGTAGCTTCTAAAACGGTACAAATTATTTTTTGCCAGGTTTAAATTATTGGAGGAAAGAATTCCCAAGTCATGCCACCGTGTTCTGGAGCAATGTTTTTGCTGGCACCCGCGAAGGGGCAGGAGACAGTGGAGGAGGGTTAGGGTGGGGAGCGGGGACTAGAGATCAGGCAAAATCTTAAACTGGGTGTTGCCACCCAACATCTGGAGTGTCATATCATGATGGAAGGGGAAAATATGAGTTTGCTCTGTGGACCTGTAAGCAGCATCTAAGGACTAATTATTGCTTTAGCAGTTTTATAGTATAAATTAGCCAATTTAATTTTAAGACATGCATACCACTTTTGTCACTAGTTTTTACTGTCTGTATCAAAGGAATATGGTACTGGAAGTTTAAAAAGAAGAAACTTTTGTAGGTCACCTATTTCATCTTTCCAGCAATTCTGAATTGTTCCCTACAGTACATTTTCTCCTTCTTTGTCATTTTCCAAATTAAAAACAGAAGCAATGTGTGTAAAAATATTAAATTAACATTTATTTGACAATAAAGCAAATTACATTTATATGTGAACTTCTCAATTAGCCCTGTAAAGCTTCCTTGGGACCACTATACTGTGAAATCAGTAACATATTTTTATGTTGCATTAAGGATAGATATGAACTTTGTGTTAAGGAAAGGCTACTTTAATTGTCTTTTCAAGTTCAGAAATTGTGGAATTAATTTATTGTTTATAAAAGGAGATGGAGTGATAGCACTAGAAACTGGTTTTATGTACATACAAAGTGGGAATAAAAGCAGAAACAGCTGAATATTCCATATCTTTCCCTGACAATGTAGAGCTACATTTTTTCTGGTAAATTCTTTTTAAGTGCACTACCACTTTTCCTTTTTGACAACAGGATTTTAATTGATTTTGGCATGATAAGGTAAGTTTTGCACCCACTTGTTATAGTATGGCAAAGCATAGGATTCACTGCTGAAACAAACATGACATTCAGGCTACGTTGCTTCAACACTTAACCTTTTTGGCTTTGTCTTAAATACCACAAAAACCACTTGTGTAGAAACACCCCTCAGTCCAAGCAGAGAGCTATGCTGCAGTTTTGCTGTAAGGTGAATTAGCTGAGATGGACCATGGGGTGGTCTTGGTGCTCTCCAGCTACTGCCAAGAAAGACAGGGTTTAAAACTTTAGAGAGCTTATTTCCACCAGGATTCATTGCTGAGGTAACTATCCTGCATCAGGTGTGCAAAAAACATGCAGACGTGGCACTTCAGGGCATGGTTTAGGAGGCCTGGCAGTGTTGGGTTGGGGGTTGGACTTGGTGATCCTGGAGGTCTTTTCCAACTTCAATGATTCTATGATTCTATCTATGATATGATTATGAATAATTTGCACAAAACACCTTTACAAGACTCCAGACCATCACGGACTTGTCAATAAGCATATGTCAATCTTCTTGACACCCGTAGGAATACTTAGGCTTAATTTCTTACTAACTCACCCAACTACTCAACTACCCACCCAGCTACTCAACGCTTCACACATATCAATAAGGTGTTCATATGTATAAAGGGATGTTGCATGTATTTAGTAAAATTTGTCTCTAAACTGATTGGTGCAGTTTCTATTTGTGCAGACAGAAAAATGGGGGATATGTCTGCCAACAGCCATGTTAATTCTAGCAGCAGTTTGTCTGAAGATGCCAGTCTTCCTGTATCTGTACCAAAACAGTAATTTTGTTTATTTATGAGACACAATTGTTTATTACTGATCTCAAAAGCTAACTATGCCCACCCTACTGGGACCTACGGGATTTGTAGACTGAATATGAAATTTTGGTACTTCCAGAAAAAAAGCAGATCAATTCAACAGAAGGATAAGTTACCTGCAACGCTGTAACAAATAATAAGACCTCAATGTTTGCTAAAACTAGAAATGAAGCAATGTTTTTCCTTTGTTGAAATTTTTATCAGCATATCTAAAAACTTGAGGTTTTCTTTCTGTTGAAGACCAGACATGGAATTACTACACAAGCATGACCATGAGTCCTGTTACTTCCGACTCTTAGTTGAAGACCAGGTACTGTTAAAATCTCACAGGAAGACTTGTTCTTAGAACATTTCCAGTTTGAAAAGTTTTACATATACCTCTCAGATAAATACATGACGTTCATCCATAACTACTATTTTGGTTCAGTTAAAGTGGAGAAACAGAGGCAGTTCTGATTCTGCACGCAACCGATTCATCATTTTTTCCTATTTCATTTCTGACTTTTCTAAGATTTAACCTGATGTCTAAAACCCATAAAAAGTCCCTTGAAGTATCTGATCATAAACATGAGGCCACAAAAGTGGTGGGACAGAGCTTTTACACGTTACACTGTTGGGATCTCAGTGCAAGATTTGCACCAAAACCATATGACAGAAGTGGTGCTTTTCCAGGTGTTTCCGGAGTGGAGCTGACTTTGCTGTCAAACCTTGGGAAAAGTCAGGCAAAGTGGAAGGTCACTCACATTTTTTAGTATAACCACACCTTGAAAGAAACAATGGAATTAAGTTCTTTGTCTTGCTGCATGGAGCAGCAGAGAATAAGGTGGCACATGGAAAGCAAGCTTTTAATCAGAGTTTTTTTTGCTGGTGTGCTTCCTTCTGCCTGGCACCCACCCTCCAAGGAATTGGTACAGAACTGAAACTGATAGTTTAATTCTCCTAATTTCCTGATAGTTTCACACCGCTCAGTTTCCAAAGTGTCTTGTGAGATTATCTCTTGTTCCTACTAAAGTAATAGAAAAAAGTAAATAAGTGGTGTATGCAGGCACACTGGAAAAGGAGCTAAAAGTGTGCTATTTTTTCTATATATATCCTTTGGAATTAATGCTCTTTTCCAACTCAGTTTTACCTTCTGATGCTTCCTGATAGATCATGGAATCAGGCCAAAATGCACATCATAAAACAGCCCTTTGCATGATGATTTTGCAGGTTCAGTAGATATACTGGCACAAAGTTTTCACAAATACTGAAGATCCTGATTAAATCTCTTTTCCAATCACGTACTTCAGCTAAACAGCACAATAGCTGCTGCAACATAGTGCTCTTCAGAGCTGAAGCTGAGGAAGATCAGAGTAGGTTTAAGGAACTTTGTCTAGTCATTATGCCTGGTGCTGATTTCCCTACAAAAAAAATCTAGATTTTATAGTCCCTAGGGCTGTTAACCTGTCATATCCCTGGGTAGAAATTGGCTTGATGAACTAGAATGCTGAATCAGTAAGTAAGATCTAGGAGCTGAGTTTGCCACTGACTTCTACGTAATACAAATCCTCTCCCACTTATACACTTCTTTGCACTCTATAAAGTAACATGGTGTGAGTAAACATGCCTCCATCAGTGGCGTGTAAGAGAAACTTGAAGAGGAATTATCTAATGAGTTCATAGGACTTTCTACTTATCCACTTGAAGGAACTTTTCATCACCCTCCCAAGGATTATACCATAGCTATGCTTTAACTTTTAACGTTTTCCCACTGGGAGAAGGAAGGACAGGAATTTAAAACAATTGCATCAGCGTAGTCTGGTGATGTAAAAGTACTTCGGGATATTTCCCTTTGCTAACACTGAGAACTGGAGGCAGGTAAACAAACAAGAGGCCATTCTGGGCATAAACAGGTAAGTCCATGATTTTCTACTTCAGAAAAAAGATTTGAGATACTTTGACATTGGTGCACACGGATGAAGAATATGCCATGTAAGAATATGCTCAGGGTGTTATTCAAAGTGTGTTTGAAGAGGACACCATATTCTCCAGCTGTCTTTTACTCTGCCCAGTTCTCTTCCCCTCTTAAATCTTTTTCCTTTCCTCTTCTATTGAAAAAAACAACTTGCCAAGAATCAGTGCAGGCAGAGAGCAATCCAACAGCAATTAGAGGTAGTAGTTTCCATAAGTGACATCTGTGTCCGAAACGTACCTATAATAAAAATAGCAATTAACGAGTTTAAAAGAGGGAGCAGCAGATGAACTTTTCACTGTTTGTCTCAGCTCTCCTTGCACAGTGAGAAAAGGCTACTCTCACAGACCCTTTGCAATTTCAGTGCTGCAGGATGGTGTGCTGGCAAAAACTTTAACAGGCGTCTTGAGACTGCCTACGCCACTACATAGTAATACTCCTCAAAATAATTAGATGAGTAGGACAATGCCACTCCTATTCAGTTATAACTGTCTATAATTAAAAATGTGTTCTAAAAAAAGATTTTTAGTACATTCCATGGAAACAATGGGTAAGTTTCTGTAAACTGGAAATATGACTGCAGGTTTATGAGGTTCTTTTCATTACTGAAAGGTGACAATTTTCTGTAAGATTATCCTACCTGCATAGAAAAGGCATGCTCAATTCCAGTGTTGTTATAGAGTTTTGCAACATTTGCCATAGTGTTTTTAAATTAAATAAGCCTGCCCATTGCTTATCATCCAAAACACTGTAATTTCTGCATCATTATTTGTAAGTAAATATCCTGTAATTACCACTGGAAGCATCAGAAGAGCTTAGAAACTCTAACAGGAGGAGAGGAGAAGTGGGTTGGTGGAAGATTTTCTAAAGCAAATAATTGAAGACTGTATATTCAATTGCAGACTGTATGTGCAAAATAAACTGTTGTGTCCTCCTCTTAAATCTCTATCATTTCACTCTCAGAGATATATCTTGTAAACCAGACAATACCAAAGATTTCATTTTATCTGCTATTTAAAAGGTAAGGTGTAGAAAAGGAAGTCCCAGGGTGTGCTGGTTTTTTGGGGTTTGTTTTGGTTTTGGTTTTTTTGAGGGGGTGGGACAGTGTTGGGGTTTTTTTTCAAGGAAGGCAGAAATTAACTACATACATAGTACTGTTTATAAAACATTAGAAGTTATCCTCCTCTGAGCATTTAACATGGGTTTATCTTGACCTGAACATCCTTGTTTAAATAGATTGGAAGGGAATGTTTTGGTGCACCCTGAGGTCAACGTAACTCCCTTTGACATGACATAGTTAATATATCTACTTCACCCTGATAAAGCCAGGCAAACAGACCCTTTTCTGTCAGCCAAAAGACACCTTTTCAGGAAAAGAAAAACCAAATTTGGACAAACGTTAGCGCCACCACCCGGAAAACCTAGAGGTATGAAAAGAGATTATGTTTTGTTTACTTAAAAAACCAAAACAAAACCAGAGCAAAAAAAACCTCATAATTTTTCCCTTTCTAACTGTGTATACAGCTTTGTCCTGAAAAATAAAAATAAAGCTAGGACTATAGGAGTTATCAATGTAATAATGACCTCCTCTGGCCTGATTCACTGCCCACTCACCCCAACCCTCCCTTACTTTTACATATCCTCCAACATAATAAGCCTGCCACCACTAATGTTATAAAGTAGTAATTGTACCTAATTGGTAG
This sequence comes from Phalacrocorax carbo, assembly GCF_963921805.1. Lineage (NCBI taxonomy): Eukaryota > Metazoa > Chordata > Aves > Suliformes > Phalacrocoracidae > Phalacrocorax > Phalacrocorax carbo. Next base: position 82,757,290 of record NC_087548.1, read on the forward strand.
GGAGGTGACAGACCATTCTGGTAATGTTGTGAAACTGTAAGAAAGGAGGAGTGAGAACATTCACAGACCCAGCAGTAATTATCCACTAATTTGGCCTGTTTGTGTGGGGACAGCTCATTATAGCCCTTAAGAAACCTCAGAATAAAGAGAGAAAGTAGGTAGGAGGTAAGGTTAAATAATTAGTGTTCAGCAGATTTCTCTTTTTTTTTCTTTCCTTTAATTCAAAGAACAGGATTAGGGAGGGAGAAATGTGATGAGTGTAACAATTGGGAATGGTGTAATATCGCCTTCTAAGTGAATTTTACATATTTGAGAACAAACACAAATAGTTTACAAGGCACTGTGGGAAAAAAGACATATTTCAGTGGTCCTCTTTAAGTAGGACAATACCTAACAGTTTTAACTTTATGGGGCTAAATTTATCCACTTCAGGTACTTTATGAAACCAAATCTTAGATTGAAATGGATTTCTTAACTTTAGTTTTATTTTTATTAAATATCTTAATGTGTACTTCAATCCAAAGTGTAATTATTTACATTTTTATTGAGAGTATATATCTGGATTTTTCTAATCTCTATTGTCTATTCAGTATAAACAAGCTAATGAACTATGCTTGAGAGATCACACAGTAGATTTTAAAAGTGGGAGTAGTTTGGGAAAAGGGGAATCCCTTATTTTCCCAGCATACAGAATTTTACTTATTACCCTTTCCTGCTGAGTGGGTTGGCGATAATTTATAAAAATGAGCAAAAATATGTAAAATATCTCCAGCAATCTTCAATACATCTTAGATCTATAATTTTATTATGTAATTTCCAATCGTTAAGGAAGTCATTCCTGAGACTTATCAACAGAATTAACTAACACGGTCTTTTTGAAAACCACTAAGTATTTTGAAAAATTGCTTAGTTCACAGCTAGTAAGCTGTGAAAGTCTAAAACACTCTTCAGAGACAGGGTATTAAATGTTAGCAACAGAAAGACCAAAAATAAAAAGGCCATTGTTCTCATCCTCTTTATATAGTTCTGTGATCAAGCATCTTATTAGGCCTCTCTTTACATAACCAGTATTACAGTTGAGTTTCCTATTGGAATATCACAGGAAAAATTAACAAGAATGTACATTAGGAAGTGTTTCCTGATTTTCAGTCTAAACTGTTTTTTTGCTAAGTTCACCCACGTCCTTCTGTTACTCTCCCTCTATTCATTTCTCTTTTTTTCTTGTTTGATTTCCAGATACTTGTTGATGTTGACAAGTTTTAGTCTGGTTTTGTTTATAAAAATTATTCAAATTAGAGTTATAGAACTAGAGTTTGATTCATTTAGTCACCATTATAAATATTTTCTTCTGTAAACAGTCTTCCTAAGGACTAATTCTAATAGGCTTTAACTTGGGCTCTACATTTAAAGTGTATTTAGTACACAGTGATACTACATTTAATCGTATGGTTTCTGTTTAGTGTCTGAAATTCAAGTCACACTAAATGTTCACCTTCGTGTAACTGCCTATTGCACATTCCATCATTCTAAAGTTGTGTAGCTGTAATAATTTCAGTATTTACTGTACTTCACTGCTGAATTATAAGAGGATTTGAATAAGAGAGAAGTAGAGGCAAAAGAGGACGTACAATACCTCTGTAGCTCTGAGAGTTGGAACTGGACCTTGTGTGTTGAATGAGTATTGACTCAGGCTCTTAATTAAAATATTTGCTGCTCTTGCAAGCTATCTGGTAAAACCAGGGTGCTTTTGTTTTGGCCTTGGCAGTTACGAATAGAGACTGAAAGCTTCAGACCTGCCTTGTTCTGAGCAAATGTGTCTCCTTTCTCTTTCCCCGCTGCCTTGTCCTCCCAACCCAGGGTTTCAGGAATCCTGTAGCCTGTTTGTCCTGTTATTGCTATAGATGGGAGGCGTAGTTAATTTATTAAATCAGTCCAGCCGTTGGCCTCTCTGCTTGTAACACTAGTCAGTATGGCAGTTAGTGCTCTGTTTGAGTTTTTGATATTTTCTTTAAATACAGACACCTGCTTTTAGGAGCTGAGTTGTTGCCTCATTCCGTATACATCACCAAACAGCCAACAGATGGTGATAATGTTCATTTTCTGTGAGTGGCGTAATGTCCCTCAGCAGAAGGCCTGAAGAGCAATGGGGACCAGACAAGAATACAAAGTTGTTGCTTCTCTATTCTAACTGCTGCCATAGCACTATTTTCTCAAATGGGACTGTACTGTTTAAATACAGAATATGTCATTGATTAATATAACATGTTATTACAAAATTAATTAGCTTGTAGGGTATTATTGAAAGGTTCTTTGTGACAGAATTTCAGTCATGCGGTGTTCTTTCTATAATCTTGCATCTGTTACCTGCTTTTATAATATCTACTTTCTTGATCTATTCACTTTCTTATGCAATACGCATAAGAATCCCTTTTTTTTTCTCCTATGTATTTGAGATATATGTATAATACATGCAATATATGTACCGGTGCTATAAAACAGATTAGACACATATTGATTATAACGGTATTTGGTCAATGAGCATCTATTCAAGGAAAAAAAAATAACGTAATTATAGATTAGGGGTGAGCACTGATGGGATATTCTTCTTGTCCAGCTGAAGTTAAGGGAGAAAATTCAGAACATGTGTCTACCTTTGTAAGAAAATATTTTGTAGGATAGTGAGTTTGTTAATACCAACAAGAGACTGACAGGGAAGAAAAGTAGAAACTTTAAATAGAAACTACTGAGAAATGCAGTTACTTCTTCTATTTTGACACTGGGTTTAGCTTTGAATGGTTTATGACTGCCTTGAAAACTTCTTACTCTATATATGTATTTTCCTCAGCAGTTGAAATCTAGTTCATCATAAAAAGTTAGTTGTAAAATCACATTGAAAAATATTTTCAAATAAAAAGGAGAAAAAAGATTCTGAGAACCTGTTACTTTCCCATTTTGGCTTGTATTTCCCAGAACTGATAGCTGATCTCACAAATGCTGCAAAATCTGGTAAAAAAATTATAGTCATACACACATTTCATATTCTATTTCTCATCAGTTACTTTTTTAATAAGTTTTTAATATATCAGCTTTTGAAGTTATTATAATGAAATGTATTCGACTGTCTTGTATAATTTTGATGCCTTATGAACCCATGCTCTGTATAGGCCTTGAATTCCCCAGAATACATCAATATAAACCATACACATTAACAGGCTGGTTTACAAAGCAGAAGGATTACGATCCATCATGGCAAATGTATTGCATGTGGCAGGTCGGGACATTGAGCTGAAAGAAGACATAAGACAAAAAAAAAAAGAAAAAAAAGCATTTCCTGGGATGCTCACTGATATTTCTGAGTTTTGAATTTTCTTCAATAAATGGCTGAGAAAAATCTGGTTTCCAATAATCATATTTTTATTAAAAAATAAATTGCCCCCCAAAAAATATCATCGACAAATTTACCCTTTTCTTTGGAAAAAATCAAACCTTCCAAACATAATATTCTCTTCTACAGGAAATTTAAAGAAAACAGAAAGAAAAGAGTCTTTTTACTTATTTTAAAGCACAAACAACTTGATTATTAACAAAAAGGTTTAAAAAAATCTAATATTGACACTTATGGGTAACATCGCATCATGTCATAAATCACAGTTATAGGTGAGTTCCAGAAACCAGGAGGCTACTGAAGAAAAGATGTGCCCCTGTGATCTCCTAGGAGATTAACTTCATCCAAATAGCAAAGGCAGGCAAGATTTTGGGAATTGTTTGGAAGATTCTTGTAAGGTAAGTGGAGGAAAGTGTTGCTTTTCAATCAGTTGAAGAGTGTGTTGGTGAAATAATAAAAAAATAAACACCAGTTATAAAGTATTTAGAAATGAACAAGTTGGAAAATAGGGAAGTGCAACATGGTTAGAGAAGCAATGAGGAAAAGGGCACAAGTTAGAGACTGTAAATTTTTTTTTTTAAAGTAGATTAGGAAAAAAACAAGCAAATATATAAAGCTAGCCTACTGCTAGATGAAGCTGATAGTTTTCTTTATAATACAGAGAAAGCAGAAATATCCGGTAAATGTTTCTGGTTTATATTGGAAGGAAAACCTAGATAGTGTATTCTTATCATAGGACAAGGAATTTACTTTTCCTTTAAAGAATAATGGAGGATGTGAAAACAGCTGCCAAACAATATATTTTAATAGAAAATCCATTTAACTTGTATTCAGTTTTGTAAATCTTAGAAAATCGGGAAAAAAGCTAAAATATGGAAAGAAATATAATCTTGTACTAACGTTTAAGAAAGGACAAACTTTTGGTTTAAGCATCCCTATAGACCTGTTGAGCTGATACTGTTCCTAAGGGAAAAAAGGGCATACGTAGTGTGGGACAATAAGAACAAAATGAATGAGCTTTTAAAGGAGGGTAGTATGTCAACCAACTTGAGCTTATGAAAAACAGTTCTTGTCAAACTAATATTTTTAATAATGCTTCTTATTTCCATATTTTTTTGTTAGAATGTACTTAATAGTCCTTGGGCCTGTTACTGAGTTATCCACTGCATTTGACTGCAGGAATAAAATACTATGAATCAAACATGGAATATAATCATAGTTAACATTACAATTTGTTTTACTGTTAAATGTGAAAATAATTGTGAACATTTTTGGGGGTTTTTTGAATATGTGTTTGGTTATGTTGGAACTCAGGTATTAGTTGCTAGTCCAATGCTATTCATTATGGTATGGACGATAAATGGGTGAAAATGCAAGATCATTAGTGATTGAGTTTGCTGATGAGGGAAAGACTGGGAAAATGGTGAATGGTGAAGATGACAGGTGACAGTGACAAAGATCAACCTCTATGCATTGGTATACTAGATAGAAATAAATAATGGGTTTCAATGCAGACAAACACAGGGTCCACAGCATTGACGGTCATGCTTAAAGAAAGAGAGCTTGTTCCCGGGAAGTGGTGACTGAAAACGTATGAGAGCAGTGGTAGGATGTCGGCAGGACAAGAGCTTGTAAAACCATGCATAGGCTGAAAAAGCTGATGTTCCTCATGGCTCTATCAAGGAGGAAATGATAAGTAGCAATAATGAAGTAGCATTTTTGTGATGTAGCTCATATAATCTTAAAATATCACCCCCTAAATAATTCACTTACTTTATCCTGTGAGAGACTTGACAGCATAGTCACTGCCACCCATAAATCATTAGTGTCTCAGAGGAAATGCAAAGTTTACATCACTCTAAGCATTTATTCTTTCTCCTGAAAAAGCCACTAAATCTCATTCAGGGCCTAATGCCACATGGACAAGATACATGCAGGTGTTTGTCTAGGCTGGACTCGCCATAAACCTGAGACTTAAACATCCTATGGGCTACTTAATGACAATATGTTCAGTCGCTTATCCAAGTCAAATGCAAAATAGTGGTAAAGGTGAAAAAAAAAAAGAAAAGAAAGAAAAAAGCCAGGCAAATTAAAATCAGCTTGCCAAAAGCAGCAGGAAAATGTTATTTTTGCATGTGTGTTTCTTTTCTTTCCAGGGGTTAAAACTGTCTGAGTCTGATTAATGAATTCTATTAGCTGAAAAATATTACATGCTTTTGACTAAATATTTAGAAATATTGATTCTTACCAAAACTTTCAACAACAACAAAAAAGTAAACTAAAAATGACAACATAACTTGCAGAATAATACATTTATTTTCTTTCTATCTCCAGAAAGTCCAGAGTCAAATTCATGGATAATAATTCAGTGACTTTAAATTCAATATGACCTTGTGAATATGGCACAATTCATTATTTGACACTTGATAGTACAAATTGAAACTGTATTAGTAAAATAAACCATGTCATATTGTTTTGGATGCAGTCTGAGCGACCATAATGGTGATAGGTCTTGACCCAAAACCTTTGAAAGAAGACCATAACAAATTAAAAAAAAAAGAAAAAAGGAAACTTGACTTTTGCTTCACTACACCTGGAATTTGATACATGATCTCAGCTTGATGACAAGTTTACTTGTGAAAAAATAGTTGATTAAAAGAAAAAAGGAATAGAGGTATTTTTAAAATGGTGATAAACTTTGAATGAAGTGCCATTACTTTAAGAAAAATTACCATCCAAACAACAAAAAAACCCAACAAACAAAACCCCAAAACTAAATATACTAAATATTATTTAACTGTTTTCTAGGTATTTTCTCTTAAATCACACATGAAGTAACCAATCACTTATGCCTGATTCTAGCGAGCAGTACCACAGCTGGAACCTTTAAGTCATATTTAATTAACATTGTACCTTCATTCCAGAAAAAAAAGTATTGAAAATGTTGTCCTCTGCAGCTTTCGGTAAGCAGGAGCCTATTATATAAACATATAGCAAGCATATTACACTTACTAAGCTGTAATTATCTTTCCTCACCACAAAACTATTTGACATGTCATAAGTGTGTTCATGGGCAATTGCAGCTTTAAGGGGTGTGGCTGTATTCCCTTCTGCCTCATTAAATCATCTGTGGTCATATAAGCACTTTCAATACAAATTTTATGTTTGCTACTTTGGGTAGTCCAAGCATCGAAGATAAGACATGTATCCCCTAAAAATTCACATGGAAATTTTTCTGTACAACATATTAGTTTTCTACTTTCTGTCGTTGAATTTCTAGTAAATAGCTGTTGGGAAAGGATTTTATGAGATTTGGCTACAAAAAAAAAGTTGTCTACAAATTTCTGACCACTAAGTAAAATGCAGCAACATTGAACACCGTGGTAACACTGTGCCAGAGAGCTCAGGGGAAGCGGGTATACAGAACTGGAAGAGGGTTCAACTGGTACCAAATATTTTGTGGAAAATACTCCTTTTTTGAGGTGCATGTTCTGGGGGCATTGTCCTGTTGGCAAATCTAAATCATTAAAGGGAAACAGGAAAGGTTGGGCAAACCCGTAACGACCACAGAGCCTTGTTCTCTGATTTTACCTCTAAAGCACCATGTTCAGAGGTGTCGAAGCAACAGCCCTCTGGCCAGAACTCTGCACTCCACTGGAATCACTGGCGGTGAAAGTGCCGTCAGTGTCCCAGCACCATGGGAGCCGCTTTGTCACCATGAACTTCTTACATCACTCCTTACTGCTTTAACCTGAGGTGTGCTCATCGTAGCACGCTCAGTCTGAGAAATGGATGTGTGAGCCCATGAACCAGGTTTTGCTTCAGAGCAGGGAGAAACCTGCACCATCATGTTTGTTGTCAGAATCTGATCCCTTGGACCTGTTGGTTCAAGCACAATTTTCTGAAACCGTCATTTTTGAAAGTAGCATTGAAATGGTTTTCAATGGAATCTTTTACACGCTGGTGGTTCATTGATTTTTCCACTCAATTACAATAACCAAACAGGCAAGGAACAGTGGTTTAAGTGGAAATTCAGTTCCATTGAATTCCTTCTTAACAGGTGACCAGAAAGTGCTGAAGTCTTTGGTTAAGAAAATGAGAGGACTAAAAGGAACTCTTCCCCAAATATATATTAAACTATTGGATGGCAGAGCTGCGCCATTAAACAAACCCCTCAGAGTCCAGAAAAGACTCACCTAATTTGCAGAACAAAAAGGAGGAGGGAGAGATTTCTCATACTGTACCCTATTGTGATTAATGTAATGAGTCATAGGAATGGAAATATAACCAGTGTGTTTACAGATTTGAAGCCAGAATTCTTGTATGTTGGGTAAATTAAAATATCTCTGCCAGGAAGTGAAATGAGACCTACCAGCTGGAGAGAGACTGGATAACAAGTAAATCGACTATTTGACTTGTTAGTTATATGTACAAAATGCTAATAGTATCAAAAACCAAATTTAAATACATTCTAGCAATATTTCTAAACTGTGCATGTGAAATATATATGGTCTATAAATATATATTTGATTTATTATTTTGTATACATGTGTTTACATAAGCTTCTAAAAATATGGGCCATTCTGTTCACCATCTTTTATGAATATAGGAATAAGTCCCAGGACCTACTTCTGTTTTTTTAATGTGTTCTTATATTCAGATTTGTAAACTCTTTACCTGTGCATGTGGTTTCTTTCACCCTTATTCCTGCTGTAATCAAGAGATCAGTTCTTGTACAGGAAAATCCAGGTTTTTGCAGAAAATGGCTAACTTTTCTGGGCATTGGTCCTGACCCACTACATCCCCACTGCGGTAGTGCTGCTTGAAGAAAAAAACAAAGGTTAGAGATAAGGGAAAAGATAGATTATTTCCTTGCAGTACCCTGTGTCTTTGTTTCCCAAGACGGTCTTTTCCCTGCAAGTTTTTTTGCCAGCTTTTGTCAGTAAATTTTGCTTTATAGCAACTCTTCTTATAGGTTGAAGTAGGAGTTCATCTGTGGGATGCTTTTGATTTAGATGTTTTTATTTTATGTCCCATTACAGAATTCCACCTTAAAGGTGATGGCCCAGAATCTGTCACAACTTGTTAAACAGTATTTATCACTGCTGTTCCTCATGCAGGTCAAATGATGGTATTCAAGCAGGGAAGCTGTCCTATGAACAAGAGTTCTTATCCTTTTGTTAGCCTATTTTTTTAAAAAAACATTAACATAGCATAATATTTGATTGTTAAAACTAACTTTTTATTTACCAGACAGTATTAGAGCTTTAAAAATGTAATGGGAGATCTTGGTAATGCAAAT